>NW_028163438.1:65000-108000 GCF_964263955.1 Coregonus lavaretus
GTGTCTCTGTGTCTATTTCCAGCCCTGTCATTTCTACCTGTCCTGATCTAGTGTTTCACCCCTGACCTCCTCATACCGTCTCACTGTCCATGTCTGCTTTTAGCTCCCACCTCTACTTCACTGTGTTATAATGGACCTTATGCTTGTTATGTCACCTCTGGAACCAGTTATCAAACATACTGACCTTTCTGACCCTATCCCATAGCCCTACTTTCTACAACTGAATATTTAAATTCCTCTATGAGTTTTGTTTCGTGTCCATTTACTTATGTATGTATTTGTTGTATATTGGCGTTGTGCTGCAGAGCATCATGGGGGTTTGTATGTGTTGAGATGATCACGTTCCAGATAAATGGTTGAACTGATTCCTGTCTCCTGTCTCATCATTATTGAATTGTTATACAGACGTGGTTATGAAACCCACGAGACATAACAAAAGATTGGTGATGAGTAAGTCTGAATCTACAGGAACTATTCTGTCTGGAAGAAGTGGGTTTTTACAACTGTTTAAAACTGTTATTTTCTGTGGTACAGTCTAGGCTAATGTTAGCACAGTGTATTGCTAGCAGAGGCAAGTGCATAGTCGAGCTAGCTAAGAAAGAGCGTTAACCAGTGGTGTAAAGTACTTAAGTAAAAATACTTTAAAGTACTACTTAAGTAGTTTTTTGGGGGTATATGTACTTGACTTTACTATTCATATTTTTGACTACTTTTACTTTTACTTCACTACATTCCTAAAGAAAATAATATACTTTTTACTCCATACATTTTCCCCTGACACCCAAAAGTACTCGTTACATTTTGAATGCTTAGCATGACAGGAAATGGTCCAATTCACACACTTATCAAGAGAACATCCCTACTGCCTCTGATCTGGCAGACTCACTAAACACAAATGCTTTGTTTGTAAATTGTCTGAGTGTTGGAGTGTGCCTCTGGCTGAACGTACATTTTAAAAACAAGAAAATCGTCTGGTTTGCTTTATGTAAGGAATTTGAAATGATTTATACTAGTACTTTTACTTTTGATACTTTAGTATATTTTAGCAATTACATTTACTTTTGATACTTAAGTATATTTAAACCCAAATACTTTTAGACTTTTACTCAAGTAGTATTTTACTGGGTGACTTTCACTTTTAATTGAGTCATTTTCTGGTAAGGTATCTTTACTTTTACTCAAGTATGACAATTGGGTACTTTTTCCACCACTGGAGTTAACATCGTCATGGACGGCAGAAAAGGACTCGAGACGGATATCGGAGTGGGAAAACAACGTGATTAAAAAGGAGGTATATACAGTGATTAAAGGAAAGGACTTGTATTCAACTTCAAATTCAATTGATTGGACATGATTTGGAAAGGCACACACCTGTCTACATAAGGTCCCACAGTTGACAGTGCATGTCAGAGCAAAAACCAAGCCATGAGGTCGAAGGAATTGTCCGTAGAGCTCCGAGACAGGATTGTGTCGAGGCACAGATCTGGGGAAGGGTACCAAAAAATTTCTGCAGCATTGAAGGTCCCCAAGAACACAGTGGCCTCCATCATGCTTAAATGGAAGATGTTTGGAACCACCAAGACTCTTCCTAGAGCTGGCCGCCCGGCCAAACTGAGCAATCGGGGGAGAAGGGCCTTGGTCAGGGAGGTGACGAAGAACCCGCGAAGAACCCGATGGTCACTCTGACAGAGCTCCAGAGTTCCTCTGTGGATATGGGAGAACCTTCCAGAAGGACATCTCTGCAGCACTCCACCAATCAGGCCTTTATGGTAGAGTGGCCAGACGGAAGTCACTCCTCAGTAAAAGGCACATGACAGCCCGCTTGGAGTTTGCCAAAAGGCACCTAAAGGACTCTCAGACAATGAGAAACAAGATTCTCTGGTCTGATGAAACCAAGATTGAACTCTTTGGCTTGAATGCCAAGCGTCACGTCTGGAGGTAACCTGGCACCATCCCTACGGTGAAGCATGGTGGTGGCAGCATGCTGTGTGGATGTTTTTCAGTGGCAGGGACTGGGAGACTTGTCAGAATCGAGGGAAAGATGAACAGAGCAAAGTACAGAGAGATCCTTGATGAAAACCTGCTCCAGAGCGCTCTGGACCTCAGACTGGGGTGAAGGTTCACCTTCCAACAGGACAAGGAGCCTAAGCACACAACCAAGACAATGCAGGAGTTCTAAAAACCCATAACTTTGTCATTATGGGATGTTGTGTGTAGATTGATGAGTAAAAAACAAACAATTTAATCAATTTTAGAATAAGGCTGAAAATGTGGAAAAAGTCAAGGGGTCTGAATACTTTCCGAAAGCACTGTGTAACTATGTGTGCTCGATTGTATACACCTGTCAGTAACGGGTGTGGCTGAAATAGCAGAATCCACTCATTTGAAGAGTGTCCACATACTTGTGTATATTATGTTAATTATTTATGCATAGTCACTTTAACTCTACCCACATGTACATATTACTTCAACTACCTCAATTAGCCGGTGCCCCCGCACATTGACTCTGCACCGGTACCCCCCTGTATATATAGCCTCCCTACTGTTATTTTATTTTACTTCTGCTCTTTTTTTCTCAACACTTTTTTGTTGATGTTTTATTTTACTTTTTTTCAAAAATAAATAAATGCACTGTTGGTTAAGGGCTGTAATTAAGCATTTCACTGTAATGTCTGCACCTGTTGTATTCGGCGCATGTGGCCAATAAAATTTGATTTGATTTGATTTGATATATAGTGTATTTCCCTGGGATATTACTCAGGTCCCACCAGTCCAGTTATGCTGCTCTGGCGCCATCCTGTGGACAGCTGGGAACACAACTTCAACTCCATTACATTCAATGTATCCCACAAAGTGCCACTTGGCTGGACAAAGCAGTCTGAATGGAAATCAGGTCCATATATGAATACAGGCAGAAACACAGCCTTACATGTCATATCACTGAGTCTCAGTTTAAATCACGGTTTAAACATAACAAGTCATTGCAAGTGAAACCATTTCTCTATTAGGTTTTAGGTTTTATTTATTCACACCAAAGAAAAGAAGTGAAAGACAAAACACTGCAGATAAATAAACAGGTAAAAACGGTGTTCAGGTGAGGCTGGAAGCCCAAAAGGGCTGATATGAAAATAAACAGGTAAAAACGGTGTTCAGGTGAGGATGGAAGCTCAAAAGGGCTGATATGAAAATAAACAGGTAAACACGGTGTTCAGGTGAGGCTGGAAGCTCAAAAGGGCTGATATGAAAACAAATAAAAGTTAAAAACAAAACGTTTGTTCAATCAGTTAAACAAAACATATTAATTTTAATTATACATGATATACAGTGGTTTGCGAAAGTATTCACTCCCCTTGGCATTTTTCCTATTTTGTTGCCTTACAACCTGGAATTAAAATAGATTTTTTGGGTGTTTGTATCAATTGATTTACACAACATGCCTACCACTTTGAAGATTAAAAATATGTTTTATTGTGAAACAAACAAGAATTAAGACAAAAAAACAGAAACTTGAGCGTGCATAACTATTCATCCCCCCAAAGTCAATACTTTGTAGAGCCACCTTTTGCAGCAATTACAACTGCAAGTCTCTTGGGGTATAAATAAAAAAATTAATTGGTCATTTAGCAGACGCTCTTATCCAGAGCGACTTACAGGAGCAATTAGGGTTAAGTGCCTTGCTCAAGGGCACATCGACAGGTTTTTCACCTAGTCGGCTCGGGGATTAGAACCAACAACCTTTCGGTTACTGGCACAACGCTCTTATGGGTATGTCTCTATAAGCTTGGCACATCTAGCCACTGGGATTTTTGCCCATTCTTCAAGGCAAAACTGCTCCAGCTCCTTCAAGTTGGATGGGTTCCGCTGGTGTACAGCAATCTTTAAGTCATACCACAGATTCTCAATTGGATTGAGGTCTGGGATTTGACTAGGCCATTCCAAGACATTTAAATGTTTCCCCTTAAACCACTCAAGTGTTGCTTTAGCAGTATGCTTAGGGTCATTGTCCTGCTGGAAGGTGAACCTCCGTCTCAGTCTCAAATCTCTGGAAGACTGAAACAGGTTTCCCTCAAGAATTTCCCTGTATTTAGCGGCATCCATCATTCCTTCAATTCTGACCAGTTTCCCAGTCCCTGCCGATGAAAAACATCCCCAAAGCATGATGCTGCCACCACCATGCTTCACTGTGGGGATGGTATTCTCGGGGTGATGAGAGGTGTTGGGTTTGCGCCAGACATAGCATTTTCCTTGATGGCCAAAAAGCTCAATTTTTGTCTCATCTGACCAGAGTACCTTCTTCCATATGTTTGGGGAGTCTCCCCCAAACATATGGAAGGGGGAATGTGTTTTCTTATTTTTTTCTTTAAGCAAGATATCTTTTCTTTTCACATCATGCTTTAATTCTGACCAGTAAGAGCTGATATATCATGTAGATTAAACACAGTGGAGAAACATTGTAAAACCATTCAGAGAGGTATTCATCTACAGGACTGGGACACTGGAGAACCACTCAGAGAGGTATTCATCTACAGGACTGGGACATTGTAAAACCACTCAGAGAGGTATTCATCTACAGGACTGGGACACTGTAAAACCACTCAGAGAGGTATTCATCTACAGGACTGGGACACTGTAAAACCACTCAGAGAGGTATTCATCTACAGGACTGGGACACTGTAAAACCACTCAGAGAGGTATTCATCTACAGGACTGGGACACTGGAGAACCACTCAGAGAGGTATTCATCTACAGGACTGGGACACTGGAGAACCACTCAGAGAGGTAATCATCTACAGGACTGGGACACTGTAAAACCACTCAGAGAGGTATTCATCTACAGGACTGGGACACTGTAAAACCACTCAGAGAGGTATTCATCTACAGGACTGGGACACTGTAAAACCACTCAGAGAGGTATTCATCTACAGGACTGGGACACTGTAGAACCACTCAGATAGGTATTCATCTACAGGACTGGGACACTGTAAAACCACTCAGAGAGGTATTCATCTACAGGACTGGGACACTGTAAAACCACTCAGAGAGGTATTCATCTACAGGACTGGGACACTGTAAAACCACTCAGAGAGATATTCATCTACAGGACTGAGACACTGTAAAACCACTCAGAGAGGTATTCATCTACAGGACTGGGACACTGGAGAACCACTCAGAGAGGTATTCATCTACAGGACTGGGACACTGTAGAACCACTCAGAGAGGTATTCATCTACAGGACTGAGACACTGTAGAACCACTCAGAGAGGTATTCATCTACAGGACTGGGACACTGGAGAACCACTCAGAGAGGTATTCATCTACAGGACTGAGACACTGTAAAACCACTCAGAGAGGTATTCATCTACAGGACTGGGACACTGTAAAACCACTCAGAGAGCTATTCATCTACAGGACTGGGACACTGGAGAACCACTCAGAGAGGTATTCATCTACAGGACTGAGACACTGTAAAACCACTCAGAGAGGTATTCATCTACAGGACTGAGACACTATAAAACCACTCAGAGAGGTATTCATCTACAGGACTGGGACACTGGAGAACCACTCAGAGAGGTATTCATCTACAGGACTGAGACACTGTAAAACCACTCAGAGAGGTATTCATCTACAGGACTGAGACACTATAAAACCACTCAGAGAGGTATTCATCTACAGGACTGGGACACTGTAAAACCACTCAGAGAGGTATTCATCTACAGGACGGAGACACTGTAAAACCACTCAGAGAGGTATTCATCTACTGGACTGGGACACTGTAGAACCACTCAGAGAGGTATTCATCTACAGGACTGGGACACTGTAAAACCACTCAGAGAGGTATTCATCTACAGGACTGGGACACTGTAAAACCACTCAGAGAGGTATTCATCTACAGGACTGAGACACTGTAAAACCACTCAGAGAGGTATTCATCTACAGGACTGAGACACTATAAAACCACTCAGAGAGGTATTCATCTACAGGACGGAGACACTGTAAAACCACTCAGAGAGGTATTCATCTACAGGACGGAGACACTGTAAAACCACTCAGAGAGGTATTCATCTACAGGACGGAGACACTGTAAAACCACTCAGAGAGGTATTCATCTACAGGACTGGGACACTGTAGAACCACTCAGAGAGGTATTCATCTACAGGACTGAGACACTATAAAACCACTCAGAGAGGTATTCATCTACAGGACTGGGACACTGTAGAACCACTCAGAGAGGTATTCATCTACAGGACTGGGTGGGTATTATTAGTCTGTTCTGAGTAGAAATGGATATAAACAGTGATTAAAACACAAAAACTGTGAGTTTAGTGCCCAGATTCTGACACTTATCTCCAAGAAGATAATTCCCATTCATAGTTATTTTGAAACTACACGCAAGGGGTTCTTCGTTTGTCCCCATAGGAAAACCCTTTTTTGTTTCAGGTAGAACCCTTGGGTGGTGAAAAAGGTTCTACTTAGAACCTTTTAGTTGTGAAAGGGTTCCACTTGTAACAAAAAATGTTTATTTTCAGAGGGTTCTCCTACGAGGATAATTGAAAAACCGTTACGGTTCTAGGTAGCGCCTTCTTTTCTAAGAGTGTAGTCTGAGGTTAACTTATAGAACATGACTTTTCCTGTTGATTCTTCTGCTCCAAGTCTTTCTCTAGTTCAGAGTTCTTCTGCTTCAAGTCTTCATAAGTTTTCTCTAGTTCAGAGTTCTTCTGCTTCAAGTCTTCAGAAGTTTACTCTAGTTCAGAGTTCTTCTGTTTTAAGTCTTCAGAAGTTTTCTCTAGCTCAGAGTTCTTCTGATTTAAGTCTTCAGAAGTGTTCTCTAGCTCAGAGTTCTTCTGCTTTAAGTCTTCAGAAGTGTTCTCTAGCTCAGAGTTCTTCTGCTTCAAGTCCTTAGAAGTTTTCTTTAATTCAGAGTTCTCCTGCTTCAAGTCTATATCGATGTTTCTGTTCTATTGCTCTAGCTCATATATCCTCCTCAATAGTTTGTCAGAATTCTCCTCAGCAGAATCTTCTTCCACTTTAATAACTTGCATCTTCATCTTTTTACAGAAGCTCCCCCGTTCCTCCTCCTCCTCCTCCTCCTCCTCCTCCTCCTCCTCAGTGTCACTTTCCTAAGCATGACACACACAGTTCACAGTTTAGTTTCTCTAACTGAAATACAAAGAAATGGTTTATCAAATAGGAGTATTTATCAAATTGGGGTATTGTCAATGGCATTCAGGAACGTTAAATAACAGAAAATTACCTCGAGTTATCTTTGTTTTTCCAGCGTTGCCATGGTGGCCTTTGTGTCCCCCCGTCTCCAGTGACCTCGACCAGGATGTGTTTTTGCATTGTTGGGACGGTGTAGTGTCGCCTGACGTGATTCTCACAGGAGGAGGCAGTGTAGCTCAAACAGTCTAATGTCTCTTCAAGCCTCTGGGCTGGTTAGATATCAGTCAGACAGTCTAATGTCTCTTCAAGCCTCTGGGCTGGTTAGATATCAGTCAGACAGTCTAATGTCTCTTCAAGCCTCTGGGCTGGTTAGATATCAGTCAGACAGTCTAATGTCTCTTCAAGCCTCTGGGCTGGTTAGATATCAGTCAGACAGTCTAATGTCTCTTCAAGCCTCTGGGCTGGTTAGATATCAGTCAGACAGTCTAATGTCTCTTCAAGCCTCTGGGCTGGTTAGATATCAGTCAGACAGTCTAATGTCTCTTCAAGCCTCTGGGCTGGTTAGATATCAGTCAGACAGTCTAATGTCTCTTCAAGCCTCTGGGCTGGTTAGATATCAGTCAGACAGTCTAATGTCTCTTCATGCCTCTGGGCTGGTTAGATATCAGTCAGACAGTCTAATGTCTCTTCAAGCCTCTGGGCTGGTTAGATATCAGTCAGACAGTCTAATGTCTCTTCAAGCCTCTGGGCTGGTTAGATATCAGTCAGACAGTCTAATGTCTCTTCAAGCCTCTGGGCTGGTTAGATATCAGTCAGACAGTCTAATGTCTCTTCAAGCCTCTGGGCTGGTTAGATATCAGTCAGACAGTCTAATGTCTCTTCAAGCCTCTGGGCTGGTTAGATATCAGTCAGACAGTCTAATGTCTCTTCATGCCTCTGGGCTGGTTAGATATCAGTCAGACAGTCTAATGTCTCTTCAAGCCTCTGGGCTGGTTAGATATCAGTCAGACAGTCTAATGTCTCTTCAAGCCTCTGGGCTGGTTAGATATCAGTCAGACAGTCTAATGTCTCTTCAAGCCTCTGGGCTGGTTAGATATCAGTCAGACAGTCTAATGTCTCTTCAAGCCTCTGGGCTGGTTAGATATCAGTCAGGAGGAGGCAGTGCAGGTCAGACAGTCTGGTCAGTCAGTAACGCAATCTAGTGGAAACAGACATTAAACATTTATATTATGGCTGTACACTATTGGCTGGTTTCCCATAAAACTGATTAAGCCTTGTCCTATAAAGTAGAAACAATGTTGATTCAACCAGTTCATGTCCTTTGGGAACTGTCAAATCGCAAGAATTTCCATCGGTGTCCGTGTTGCTGAATCCGCTTGTTTTTAATGAGTGCATACATTTTTCATACTCCGCTTGTAGGCTACTTGCCTGTTTGTTTGTTTACCTATCATGTGGCAAAGTCACTACTGACCATATCCACGGCGATGGTTGGCTATAGCTACAGTATATATATTAGGGAGCAGGATGACGTTCAGTGGTTGGCTATAGCTACAGTGTATATATTTGGGAGCAGGATGACGTTCAGTGGTTGGCTATAGCTACAGTATATATATATATATATATATATATATATATATATATATATATATTTGGGAGCAGGATAACTTTCAGTGGTTGGCTATAGCTACAGTATATATATTTGGGAGCAGGATAACGTTCAGTGGTTGGCTATAGCTACAGTATATATATTTGGGAGCAGGATAACGTTCAGTGGTTGGCTATAGCTACAGTATATATATTTTTGAGAGCAGGATAACGTTCAATGGTTGGCTATAGCTACAGTATATATACATGCTGGACACACACACACACACACACACACAATGGACACACACAGGAGACACACACACACTGGACACACACACTGGACACACACATACACAGGAGACACACACACACATATTGGACACACACACACACACACACTGGACACACACACATACTCTGGATACACACACACACTGGACACACGCTCACACATCTTCCTATGATAGTGAGGACCTTGACACAGGACTTTCAAATGAGGACCATCATTTCTGATAGAATTGGGAACAAACAGACACCTCATTCCAGCACTAAGTGTCCAACAAACACAGACATCACTTCAAAACCTGATAAACTCCAATGAACAAATAGACATGCAGGGCACCAGTCTAGTGAGGACCAGTGGTTGCTAGGCAGTTTCTGGATCCCAGGTTCCAGAACAGCTTCTATCCCAGTTCTATCTGCCTGTTAAATCAAGCAACCTAAACTGTTTTCATCAGACTTTTAGAACATGACTGAATTTTTTTCTTCCTTTTATGATCTTTTACCACTTTGCATTTTTTATTGATGTTCTTATGATATATTTTACTGTTTGTGTGTACGTACCACAGGAGGTTGGTGGGACCGTAGTTGGGGAGGACAGGCTTGTAATGGCTGGAGCGGATTGAGTGGAATGGTATCAGATACATTAAATACATGGTTTCCATGGTTTCCATGTGTTTGATGCCATTTAATTGGCTCCGTTCCAGCCATTATTATGAGCCGTCCTCCCCTCAGCAGCCTCCACTGGTATGTACTGTCCTATATGAGCTCCAACAAGGAATTCCAATGTATGTATTACTTTTAATACCTGCAAATGGCAAATAAACTACTTGAACTCCTTATGAGTGTCTGCAGCCGACTAGGCTGTTGCCGTCTGACAAGATGCCATCTGACATTACAGGAATATTCTGCAAATGTTGATGAATCCACCCAAAGCAACATGCAGTCTTTCCACTAGACTCCCATGAAGTTATAGTGGGACGTTATGAGTTGAAGTTGAGGTAACATACTCAGAACATACTGCACTTTGTTGATCCTGTTTTAGATGTTACATTTACATTTACATCATTTAGCAGACGCTCTTATCCAGAGCGACTTACAAATTGGTGCATTCAACTTATGATAGCCAGTGGGATAACCACTGGGGGGGGGGTAGAAGGATTACTTTTATACTATTCCAGGTATTCCTTAAAGAAGTGGGGTTTCAAGTGTCTCCGGAAGGTGGTGAGTGACTCCGCTGTCCTGGCGTCGTGAGGGAGCTTGTTCCACCGTTGGGGTGCCAGAACAGCGAATAGCTTTGACTGGGCTGAGCGGGAACTGTGCTTCCGTAGAGGTAGGGGGGCTAGCAGGCCAGATGTGGATGAACGTAGTGCCCTCGTTTGGGTGTAGGGTCTGATCAGAGCCTGAAGGTAAGGAGGTGCCGTTCCCCTCACAGCTCCGTAGGCAAGCACCATGGTCTTGTAGTAGATGCGAGCCTCAACTGGAAGTCAGTGGAGTGTGCGGAGGAGCGGGGTGACATGAGAGAACTTGGGAAGGTTGAACACCAGACGGGCTGCAGCGTTCTGGATAAGTTGTAGATGTATCCTGTGTTTAAACATTGAAACTCTTACAATAACACTTAAAATACCAATGGGATCATTATTTGTATGTATTTTATGTTGGAAAACTAATTGTATATGGACATATGCTCCATAATTGTACTATTATACATGGATATATTGTACTTTTCATAATAAAACATACTTTAAACAAGAAAAAGCACGTTAATTGTGAAAACAATTTCGTTATCGATTTTACATTGTCCTCTCCCAGTCGCAGGTTGACGTTTTGTCATGAATCTTGCCCTGGAGGCAGAACTGCACGATTTCCTCTAGATATGCCAGCTGCATAGTCAAAATTGGCTATATCGTAAACATTTGTGGAAAATAATGTTGTTTTATGGTCTTAATTTAAGGTAAGGATTAGCAGTGAGGTTAAGGTTAGCATTAAAATCAGATATTATTACTTTATGCCTGTGCCAGCTAGTGACCACTTTGCAGAACTGCCTCCGGGGCAAGATTCATGACAATAAATGGCAACCTGCCTCCCAGTCATCCCCTCCCTATCTCTACAAGGCTGCAGAACATGCAAGCTAGTGATGCGGGGGTTGTCTCATAACCCACAGTCCCCAGGTGGGTGGGTGGCAGGCAGGTTCAATACAGAGAAAACAATAGACTACATAAGAAAATCCATCAATGGATCATTATTGTGCAATTTACACTAAGTGGACAAAACATTAAGGACACCTGCTCTTTCCATGACAGACCGACCAGGTGAATCCAGGTGAAAGCTATGATCCCTTATTGATGTCACTTGTAGATGAAGGGGACGGGACAGGTTAAAGGAGGATGTTTAAGCCTGGAGACAATTGAGACATGGTTTGTGTCAAGAACTGCAACGCTGCTGGGTTTTTCACGCTCTTGGTACACCACACAAAGGACATCCAGCCAACTTGACACAACTGTGGGAAGAATTGGCGTCAACATGGGCCAGCATCCCTGTGGAACGCTTTCAACACCTTGTAGAGTCCATGCCCCGATGAATTGAGGCTGTTCTGAGGGCAAAAGTGGGGAGGTAACTCAATATTAGGTAGGTGTTTGATATAACGTCTTTTGAATCAGCATTTATTAATGTCTTTAAAGTCATCAGCTGTAGGTGAGAGAGAGGAGAAGGACACGCCATGTGTTGTGTCGGTCACGGATGGGGGGCCAGAAGGTTGGCGTGCCAAGATAGATTAGGGGCCACTGTTGCTAATCTTAGAAGGAGTACAAGATGGAATGGCCTGGCTAGGGTGCCACACGATACTATGTATGGGGATCCTATGGTAGGAGATGTGTGACACTCAATAATGGTTGGCAACTGTGGGATGGAAGTAGCTCGGAGAGCATTATATAAACTGAGAGGTTTTCTATGGAAGTCATTCAGATGACAAGAGGCTACGCCCACAACAGTCTGTCTCTCTCCCTCTACTTCCACCTCAACAGTCTGTCTCTCTCCCTCTACTTCTACCTCAACAGTATGTCTCTCTCCCTCTACTTCCACCTCAACAGTCTGTCTCTCTCCCTCTACTTCCACCTCAACAGTCTGTCTCTCTCCCTCTACTTCCACCTCAACAGTCTGTCTCTCTCCCTCTACTTCCACCTCAACAGTCTGTCTCTCTCCCTCTACTTCCACCTCAACAGTCTGTCTCTCTCCCTCTACTTCCACCTCAACAGTCTGTCTCTCTCCCTCTACTTCCACCTCAACAGTCTGTCTCTCTCCCTCTACTTCCACCTCAACAGTCTGTCTCTCTCCCTCTACTTCCACCTCAACAGTCTGTCTCTCTCCCTCTACTTCTACTTCAACAGTCTGTCTCTCTCCCTCTACTTCCACCTCAACAGTCTGTCTCTCTCCCTCTACTTCCACCTCAACAGTCTGTCTCTCTCCCTCTACTTCCACCTCAACAGTCTGTCTCTCTTCCTCTACTTCCACCTCAACAGTCTGTCTCTCTCCCTCTACTTCCACCTCAACAGTCTGTCTCTCTCCCTCTACTTCCACCTCAACAGTCTGTCTCTCTCCCTCTACTTCCACCTCAACAGTCTGTCTCTCTCCGTCTACTTCCACCTCAACAGTCTGTCTCTCTCCCTCTACTTCCACCTCAACAGTCTGTCTCTCTCCCTCTACTTCCACCTCAACAGTCTGTCTCTCTCCGTATACTTCCACCTCAACAGTCTGTCTCTCTCCCTCTACTTCCACCTCAACAGTCTGTCTCTCTCCCTGTCTCTCTCCCTCTACTTCCACCTCAACAGTCTGTCTCTCTCCCTCTACTTCCACCTCAACAGTCTGTCTCTCTCCATCTACTTCCACCTCAACAGTCTGTCTCTCTCCCTCTACTTCCACCTCAACAGTCTGTCTCTCTCCCTCTACTTCCACCTCAACAGTCTGTCTCTCTCCCTCTACTTCCACCTCAACAGTCTGTCTCTCTCCCTCTACTTCCACCTCAACAGTCTGTCTCTCTCCCTCTACTTCCACCTCAACAATCTGTCTCTCTCCCTCCTTCACTCAGTCAGATGACGTCGTAATGAGAAGCACACCAGGTATTGCAATGAGTGCGGTGCAAGAACCCACTGGGCACACACCGGTTGAATCAATGTTGTTTCAATAAAATGACGTGGTTCAACTTAGAATAGACGTTGAATTGACGTCAGTGCCCAGTGGGATGGGGGGCCAGAAGGTTGGCGTGCCAAGATAGATTAGGGGCCACTGTTGCTAATCTTAGAAGGAGTATGTGATGGAATGGCCTGGCTAGGGTGCCACACGATACTATGTATGGGGATCCTATGGTAGGAGATGTGTGACACTCAATAATGTTTGGCAACTGTGGGATGGAAGTAGCTCGGAGAGCATTATATAAACTGAGAGGTTTTCTATGGAAGTCATTCAGATGACAAGAGGCTACGCCCACAACAGTCTGTCTCTCTCCCTCTACTTCCACCTCAACAGTCTGTCTCTCTCCCTCTACTTCTACCTCAACAGTATGTCTCTCTCCCTCTACTTCCACCTCAACAGTCTGTCTCTCTCCCTTTACTTCCACCTCAACAGTCTGTCTCTCTCCCTCTACTTCCACCTCAACAGTCTGTCTCTCTCCCTCTACTTCCACCTCAACAGTCTGTCTCTCTCCCTCTACTTCCACCTCAACAGTCTGTCTCTCTCCCTCTACTTCTACCTCAACAGTATGTCTCTCTCCCTCTACTTCCACCTCAACAGTCTGTCTCTCTCCCTCTACTTCCACCTCAACAGTCTGTCTCTCTCCCTCTACTTCCACCTCAACAGTCTGTCTCTCTCCCTCTACTTCCACCTCAACAGTCTGTCTCTCTCCCTCTACTTCCACCTCAACAGTCTGTCTCTCTCCCTCTACTTCCACCTCAACAGTCTGTCTCTCTCCCTCTACTTCTACTTCAACAGTCTGTCTCTCTCCCTCTACTTCCACCTCAACAGTCTGTCTCTCTCCCTCTACTTCCACCTCAACAGTCTGTCTCTCTCCCTCTACTTCCACCTCAACAGTCTGTTTCTTTCCCTCTACTTCCACCTCAACAGTCTGTCTCTCTTCCTCTACTTCCACCTCAACAGTCTGTCTCTCTCCCTCTACTTCCACCTCAACAGTCTGTCTCTCTCCCTCTACTTCCACCTCAACAGTCTGTCTCTCTCCCTCTACTTCCACCTCAACAGTCTGTCTCTCTCCCTCTACTTCCACCTCAACAGTCTGTCTCTCTCCGTCTACTTCCACCTCAACAGTCTGTCTCTCTCCCTCTACTTCCACCTCAACAGTCTGTCTCTCTCCCTGTCTCTCTCCCTCAACTTCCACCTCAACAGTCTGTCTCTCTCCCTCTACTTCCACCTCAACAGTCTGTCTCTCTCCCTCTACTTCCACCTCAACAGTCTGTCTCTCTCCCTCTACTTCCACCTCAACAGTCTGTCTCTCTCCCTCTACTTCCACCTCAACAGTCTGTCTCTCTCCCTCTACTTCCACCTCAACAGTCTGTCTCTCTCCCTCTACTTCCACCTCAACAATCTGTCTCTCTCCCTCCTTCACTCAGTCAGATGACGTCGTAATGAGCAGCACACCAGGTATTGCAATGAGTGCGGTGCAAGAACCCACTGGGCACACACCGGTTGAATCAATGTTGTTTCAATAAAATGACGTGGTTCAACGTAGAATAGACGTTGAATTGACGTCAGTGCCCAGTGGGAAGTTGCTCACACACAGTCAAGCAGAGTATCTGCTACAACGTGGGAGCTACGAGACCAAAACAGAGGAAAAGTTTGTCCTCGAGCTTCAACACTCTTAGTTGTTGTGGAAATTGACCCACTGTGTTGAATTCCTGCATGCAACGTCATCTCACTGAGTAGACCTTTAAAAGCTGGTTTCAATGCTTTCCCTACTTCAGGACTCAACCATAAATGTTTGCAGATCTGAAGGGTCTGGATAGGTTTAAGCTTGGCAGATCTGAAGGGTCTGGATAGGTTTAAGCTTGGCAGATCTGAAGGGTCTGGATAGGTTTAAGCTTGGCAGATCTGAAGGGTCTGGATAGGTTTAAGCTTGGCAGATCTGAAGGGTCTGGATAGGTTTAAGCTTGGCAGCGGTTAGGTTTCCACTACATTGCTTTGACCTTTACAGGTCGGTACACATCAAATAGTTAGGCTACGAGAGGAAGGGAGTAGAGCGAATTGTAACCAGTTACAAGACTTTGTCAGTGTCAGGTAAGCAGTCTCAAAGTGTACCCTCACCAATTGACCGGATTGAATGAGTTCTGAACAACCCTGGCTGTCTTCTGGTCCTGCGTCCAAGTCCTTTTGGGCCTCTTCCTGGTGTCTCTGTCTTGAATCTTCAGTGTGTTTTTTCAGTCCTTTCCCAGGCTTGCCTGAAAAATACAAAGAGATGGCACATACAGAAGAGTAACAACAAATCCACATATAAGCAAGCAACAACATTACAGCTCTCCCTTTGCTTTACAAAAGCAGCCGCAGTCTACCGTCACCAACTTACCAGACTGAGTGAGTTCTGAACAGCTGTCACTACAGCTTTCGGACTCTGATGCAGCTGATAAATCGATCTGTAAATCAGTGTCACTGTCCTCCTTGTACGTCTGTAATATTGAAATTAAAACCATTCAAATGAAAGGTCAACACAGTCAAAATTATATTTGTTTTTCTGTGTTTTGTATCATATTTGTACAACAGCTGATGAAACTATGAAAACATGTGATCAGTGTTATTTCCTGATAGTTGCTGATTGAAAAAACAATCTACATAGAACCTTCTAATCAGCACGTTTTGCATTTGGTGGAGCTTTGGCTTGCTTGGTGACATCACCAGGTGGTATAAGTTAATAGACCAATAACAAAGAGTTTGAAATCTCTCTGCCAATAACAGCTGATTTTAAGGCTCCATTTCCCTCCCATTAGTTGGATTGATCCATGTTTAACCATGTTCTGAAGCTATATAGTGTTTGTTTACATTTACTTTGTTTCCACACATTGGAGTAAGACAAGCTGATATGTTGAGTTCTGATGGGTACAACAGTTGAACTACTCAACTAACTATATGAACCAGACTACTCAACTAACTATGTGAACCAGACTACTGAACTAACTATATGAACCAGACTACTGAACTAACTATATGAACCAGACTACTCAACTAACTATATGAACCAGACTACTGAACTAACTATATGAACCAGACTACTGAACTAACTATATGAACCAGCATACTCAACTAACTATATGAACCAGACTACTGAACTAACTATATGAACCAGACTACTGAACTAACTATATGAACCAGACTACTCAACTAACTATATGAACCAGACTACTGAACTAACTATATGAACCAGACTACTGAACTAACTATATGAACCAGACTACTGAACTAACTATATGAACCAGACTACTGAACTAACTATATGAACCAGACTACTCAACTAACTATATGAACCAGACTACTGAACTAACTATATGAACCAGACTACTGAACTAACTATATGAACCAGACTACTCAACTAACTATATGAACCAGACTACTGAACTAACTATATGAACCAGACTACTGAACTAACTATATGAACCAGACTACTCAACTAACTATATGAACCAGACTACTGAACTAACTATATGAACCAGACTACTGAACTAACTATATGAACCAGACTACTGAACTAACTATATGAACCAGACTACTGAACTAACTATATGAACCAGACTACTATCGTATATGAAGATTATGACGTTGTTAATGTTTTAAGTGGAACCGGAGAGGACGTTGATTTTAGTATCAAGAGGGAATGTTTTAGTGTAACGCCACATACAACAGACAGGAAGTGTGTTGTAGACAGGGGATTGGACAGTAGAGGGAGCCACCCACATCTTGGGGAGATTATATATACTGGGGGAAAAACGAAGAAGAGTCAGAAGCATTCAGATTAATTTGGGACGGGTGCTTCTCCGGACACCGCGGGTCTGTAACTTATGCTGTAAACGTGTGATATTAATAAAAGCCTCTAATCACAGTGCAGCCTAAGCGGACTCCTTGTTGACAGCAATAGCCACCAACAACAGACACGACAGAATGGGGGCTCGTCCGGGATTCTGATTGCATCGTTCTTGGTTCCTTTCCTGAGTCGCAAGTTGACTACTGCCCAAGCCGGCTTTAAAGGTGAGATTACTCACAAAATTTGGGCATTAGTTATTCCGCTGATTCATGAGAGGGCATTGAAGGTGTACAGTTAAAAGTACTTGGGTCGTTGTTGATGTGGCGCTATTGTGGTCGACTAGGAGTCTGTAATAATATTCTAAAATGTGATTCCATTGGTAAACTGCAGATAATTGGAATTTTAGAGCATAAAACGGTAGGAATTAAGTATTGAAGGTGTACAATTAAGGCAGATATGCGCATACATTAGAGCACTGTACCGCTTAAGACCCCAGGGGGGCCATTTAGAATGCCCGACAAATCCGCTTGCACGATAGAATGTGCAAGTCGGTGTGTTTTTAAAGAAAAACTCGGGTTAATGAAATGTATCTGATTGTGATTATTGCTCGACTTTCGTCCGACGGGGGGTCTGTTGGGTCTGATTTCTCGGTGAATTGTCATTAAGTCCACGGTAGCACAAAACGGTAGGGAAATAGACAAAAAGGAATAAGGGCAGTGCAGGATGCTTATTTGTGTGTGGTAGGCCACAGTTAGCTAAAGGCTAAGGCTAATGTTAATGCTAAATGCTGGAGTGTGGTTCATGCCACATTATACATAGCGGCTAATGCTAAATGCTAAGGCTAAATGCTAATTGTGTTGCGTGCTACACGCTAACGTGTCCTTAGAGGGCCATTGCGATGGATTAAAGCCTCTTAAACTTGTTTGTGTGTGTGGAATTCAGAGTTCTACGCAAATGTGACCTCTGTTACGTGTAATTGTTCGATTATAAGGTATAAAATAGTGAGGTTGTAGCGGAATGCTATCGTTCTATTGTGTGGCAATCGTAGGGTTATATGGACTTGCACATGCGCTTGATTTTACGGCGCTAAAACTACGACACGAGGTGATTTGCTAAAACTACGACACGAGGTGATTGTGGGTAAAGGGTCATATTTCTGTGGGGTTACACTGCAGGGGGAGAAATAGCCACAGACAATAGATATTTGGACACAAATCTTCTAAATCGTTAAAGTGACGGTTGTTCGAACATGAAACTATTTGTTGAGATGTAGTGAATTTATACATTAAATATATGTTGACGGAGTATAATGAATTAAATTAAATGACGGATTAAAATAAAATAAAAATGTTTTTGAGCGATCTATTTAGTCCTGAGTTAAGTCTTAGCGCGAATGTGAACGAAGGAATATTGAATATGGTTGAAATAACTCAGTGATTGCAGTAACTACTAAAATCTTTTTCTGTGTCTCTGTTCTTGTCATATGAGAGGCGATAGGACGAGAGCAGAGGAGAGAAGGAGAGGGGGTGCTGACGTAGCGTCACGTGACGCGACAGAGGATCGAGTCAAGGGTTTGAGACTGGTCTGGTTACAAAATCTTCCCCTACAGGATGTTTGATGTTATGACAATTTCACATAGGCTTGGCAAATACTATTTCATTAAAAATTGCATTTTGGAGGCTATGTGCATCACTTGGGTTAATTGCAGTTGTGTTGGGAATCAAGGACTGACATTATTCTGTAAAATTAAGATAATTAGGTGCTGATAGAGCAAGGGGGTTTATGGGAATTGTAGTGTTGTAGGGTTACAGGCTTTGTTTATGGGTATTGTAGTCTGAAGTTGACTACTTGCTTTTGATGGGTTGTGGTAAGATAGCCACCACTAATTGATAAATTGGTGACATAGGATGTAGAAATAAAAAATTGGTTTTAATTATTCATAATTTTTAATTGATTTTTTAGTTGATTTTTTATTTTAATAGGAAATGGTTTTTGATTAAAAAAAAAATTGAATTTTTTCATATTCATATTTTGGTTGATTGATTTTTTTTTGGGGTTGTTTTGTTTATATTAATAATTAAAGGGGGGAAGCCATAGGCTATATAGTCTAAAATAAAATAATTCACGATAAAGGAATATACTGTACTCCTGTATAATTGTACTCCTGAGTGGCGCAGTGGTCTAAGGCACTGCATCGCAGTGCTAACTGTGCCACTAGAGATCCTGGTTCGAATCCAGGCTCTGTCGCAACCGGCCGCGATCGGGAGACACATGGGCGGCGCACAATTGGCCCAGCGTCGTCCAGAGTAGGGGAGGGAATGGCCGGCAGGGATGTAGCTCAGTTGATAGAGCATGGCGTTTGTAACGCCAGGGTTGTGGGTTCGATTCCCACGGGGGGCCAGTATAAAAAAAAATAATAATGTATTCACTAACTGTAAGTCGCTCTGGATAAGAGCGTCTGCTAAATGACTAAAATGTAAAATGTAAATGAATATAAAAGGGTTGTTACAATGGGGAGAAAGGACAGCAAGGCTATGAAAGTCATTACACCGGTTGATATAGTACAAAATGGTAATCCTTTAAGTAAAGTATTGCTAGGTTATCCGGCAAATGAAACAAAAGTTGCCCTTCATTCTCAAACAAAAACTGATAAAAGATTCCAGCGATAAGATAAACAACGGTATAGAGAAGGCGACAGAAAAACTAAGCGCAGAAGTCAGTATACCTTTCTCACGCACGGATTCAGCAATAAGACACCCATCTTATGAGAAGGAAGTAGAGCTTAGGGATGTTTATCCTCAGCTTCCAGGGATCATCCAGAAGGGTGATTGTTGCATCAGAGATGAAGATGAATAATAGATAGAGGACAAGCAGAAACGACCAGAAAGATGAATCCAAAACTCCAGAAGGAAGAAAATGAGATGTCTGAAAGAGAAGAGTGAGGTTAAGAAAGATGGAACTTGAAGAAGATGATGAAGATCAGAGTGATTGAGAAGAGATCATGGGTGGATATGACTCTGTGATCAGAAGGAAGTTGGCAAGAGAGGAAAGAAGGATACTAGAGATTTGATCTCTGATGGAAGTTGAAGGAAGAAGGATACAAGAGATTCGAGTTCAGATGAAGACAGCGATAAAGAGGAGACTAAAGGTGCTGTGTATTCAAAAGGAGTTAGTCCTACAAGGACTGGCACAGAAGAAATAGAAGAAGATATAGACCGATGCTTATCATGCCTGGATAAAGCGACTAGTTTAGAAGAAGTAACACAACTGGATGAACAACTCAAGAAGAGAAGATACAGAAGGAGAAACTGCTGAGAAAAGGATCCCAAGAATTGGAGGAGAAGAATACATTGAGGAGGAAAAAGGCCACTAGTAAGAAGATGATGGAAGATGATATTTCGAGGACAGAACTTAGAATATAACCTTTTGAAGAATCCTGATATGTCAACAACAAAGAACAGGACGAAGAAACTCTCAAAAAACTCAATCATACAACTGGTGGAGAAGGAGAAAAGAAGCTTTGGTTATGAAGAATCAGAGTGAACCAAATCAACAATCACTGTTACAGCTTCAACTGAACAAGATCAAATGCAATTGTACCAGCCACCAAGGGGGGTACCAGGTGTTCCATATCCACAGCCAGTTTCTGGACAGACACAGAATTGGAGAGGAAGAGGACGAGAAGGCTTAGAAGGAGGAGGAAGATTTCAGCTACACTTCCAGCAACTTTCAGAAGACTTTTATAATTATGGACAGGTTGGTCACTTTACCTGTGAGTGCAACAAGTCAGGAAGAAACAACAGAGAACATTTTTAAGGAAGATACAGGGGCCAGTCAAGATCACCTGTTCTCCAGGTGAACCCTAAGGATTCTAGTGTGCCTAGAAGATACGAAGGGGGGTGTCAGCTGATAGCACCGATTAGAGAAGAAGAGAAAATATCTAACAATTGAAGTAAAACCAGAGGAATATGAGAAGGGATAGTGAATAGTGGAAAAACTTATCTGTGTTCAGCCTAAAGAGGTTAAACATCTCACTATGTGAAATTAACTAATTAGGATAGGGATTTGAGGTAGTAAAACAGCTAATTACTCCTGAGGAACCAATTGAGCTCTGCTATAAAAATCAAAGAGAAATTAAAATAGACATACTAATATTAGAACATATACATATTGCAGTGTTGGAAAGAGATGCATGGTGTAAATTGAACTGTACAATAGGATGTACACTAAACGGCTGTCTGGTAGAAGATGTTAAAAAGTAGGGTTTTTGGGAATCAAATTGGCTTAAAAAGATAATATCATAGGAAGGATGATAATCTATTAGACTGCCTATTAGACAATCTGTCTGAAAAATAAAGTTAAAAGGGGTGACTGTTATTCTGGGTTACATTCTTACACCAAGAGATTTCAGGCTAGGCTAAAAGGTGTTTAGTCGTTTGCCAAGTCTGTGTGTAAAGAAGTCAGAAGCAGGTGGGGACTTCCCAATCACATATCCTAAAAATTGGTGGTGAAGGGATTTTGTGAATAATCAGTGGAAAAGGTTTTTAAAGGTTAGGAGAAAAGATTAGATTAAAATAAGTTAGGAGAACTAGGTTGAAGGAACTCTAAGACAGTAAGCTAAGTTTCAAAGTTAGTAGTAAGAGAGAAAGAACAGTGGTGAAGGACATTTTAGAGTTTAGTGGGAAGATAGATATGGTAGAGTTTAGATCTGTTAGGAGCAGATGCATTGAGAAAGTATGCGTTGCTGAATGATAAGAGAAGATTGAGGGTGATTGAGTATCTATAGTTACAGTTCCCAGCAGGGAGATCAAGGTAATTATAGGTGTATTTTTTTATAATCAAAAGTTTGAAAGTCAGGGATTAGAGGTAGGACTGAGAGTTGGAAAAAGTGACACTAGTGGTGATAGATGGAAGTACAAGTAAAGAGTTCAAAGCTTTGGGGAAACTAGAAGTAACAACAATGACATCAACACTTCAGTCTATTATAACAACAGTGAGAAGCAATTTAACTCTTTCAACATTGATAGTTATTAAAGCCATAAATATATCGCATTTGATTATAAGGGAACCAATAGCTCCAGCACCAATTTTAGAGGGAAAAAGACTGTTATTAGGGTTAGGATGGGGACGTTCCTCCCACATGGAGAGATAATTATGGAGAAGAAGTATTGTTATCAGGACCAGATGTAGAAGCGGTGGCCCCTAGTCAAAGAAGGTATAGTTTGTACAACAATATGAAGTGGAAGAGGGTTATGAGTGACTGTTCACTTATTTTGCGTAATGTTACAGAGAAAGATCGAGAGAATATATGTGTACTTATCTAGTGCAAGCATTAAAATTTGTTCCGGTTAAGAATTATTGGTTAAAAGGCTATGTAATTCATAAAGTGACGCTTATAATGGAAGATTTGAAGTCTGTCGAAGCTTCCGCAGTCACCAAAGGAGGTCAGGAAGAATATGTTACAGTAGTCACTCCAACAGTAGATAATGCACATAGGATATCGGTAGCCTTCCCACTAGAAGTAGTTAAGAGTGTTAATACATCAACTAAATCAACTACTTTAATGGTAACTTTGGAAGGGATTAATGATACGATGGCAATAGCAAATGTAGGAAGTATGACACCGACAATAACTTTTCTGAAATTAAAGGGGGTAGCAAGAAGGACTCAGGGGTTTATGTTACGGATGGAGAGTGCTGTCAATGATAGTACGAATAGGGTTAAAATAGGAGAGCAGATGGTAGTAGAGAACAATATAGATTCATCTGAAATAGTGAAGGATAATATCATGGAGGTACAGGATGAGTTCTTTTGATTCAACCTAACATCAGAAGATACATCTGATCAATACCGCTCGTTAGGGAAAAGAGAAGCTAAATGGAAAGCATATGGATTTGATTCGTCTGTTTTGAAGATTAAAGATCAATGGGCAGGGAGAAATCTTTGGTTCCAGCAGTTAACTCATTCTGTAAGATCAGTGAGGAATCTTGAGGGTCCATGTCTGTTGAGAATTCCAGCACCAGAGACGTGGGGTTCCATTTTAGAGACGGTCGCTCAACCGCTATCAAGTGTGTGTCAGTCCTATGCGTTGAGATGGCTGTTGTATCAGCAACGAGCATTGACAGATAAAGTAATGTCGTTGTCACAACATTTGTTTAAGCCTAGGTATAAGTGTTCTTGGTTAAATGAATTACCCTATGTGAATTTGTTGGATGGTAAAGAAAGTCAGGTAACAGCGAACCCTGAAGTATTGGAGGTGAAACCAGTGAGGGCTAAAAGTTGTTTTTGTTCTAATAAAACATATGATGTAAGGGGTATGTTTATGGGAATATCAGATTGTGATGATTATATGATAACTTTGGGTAAACATGACCTTAAGGGTAGTAATGAGAAATATAATGTAACTTTTTATGTACCAGGTAGTAAGAAGAGCAGGACTTTGATGGTGAAAGATCAGCTTTTGCCTGTCAATGTAACTATTGGGAATTTTAGAGATATTTGGTGGGTTTGTGATGATAAAGCATATATATTCTTACCCTATGGATGGACAGGATGTTGTTACATGTCAACGTTGAAGCTTCCATATAAGGCTTTTACCATTAAAAGAGGGGTAGCACCGTCTACCGCACAGCAAGCGGTACCGGAGCGCCTAGTCTAGGTCCAAAATGCTTCTCAACAGCTTCTACCCCCAAGCCATAAGACTCCTGAACAGCTAATCATGGCTACCCAGACTATTTCCACCCCATATTTTTACGCTGCTGCTACTCTGTTAATATCCCTACTGTTATTTTATTTTACTTCTGCTCTTTTTTGTTGTTGTTGTTTTATTTTATTAAAAATAAATGCACTGTTGGTTAAGGGCTGTAAGTAAGCATTTCACTGTAATGTCTGCACCTGTTGTATTCGGCGCATGTGGCCAATACAATTTTATTTTATTTTATTTGAGTTCACACTGTCTAAACATAGTTTTAGTGGATACAGTCAAAGCTGTCCCTGAGGTAGGACAGTTCTTCTCCTTACTAGAAAGACTGTATGTCTTCACATCTGGGTCATACATGTGCATCAAAAATGGCTTAGCGTACAAAGAGAGATGTACCCAGGTGCACCTAGAGAGCTTCAGAGACTAAGTGACACTCGCTGGGCATGTCGATACATGGCTCTACATACTATTATGGATATATTGCCTGCCATTAAGCGAGTCCTGCAAGACATAGTCCAAGAACACAACGGTGACAGATCTGTTGAGGCACGAGGTCTGCTTGCACAGATAGATTTACAATTCATTGTGTTCCTTGTTCCACTGCATAACGTTTTTGGAGAAGCAACATTTCTATCAGAGATGCTACAGTCTTCATCACTTGACCTGTCAAAGGCTGTTGATTTAGTTGAAGCCTTAGTTCAAACTTTGAATGACTACAGGGATGAGTCATTTTCTGATGACCTATGGAATGAAGTGTTGAACACAGCTGAGCAATGTGATACTGCAATACAGCCCCCTGCAAAACCACCAAAAAAGCTAAGCTCTCAATTTAATGGAGACTGTGTACTCAGTACAGTAGGTCAGAGGTCAGATCCAGAAATAGATTAAAGACAGTTTTCGTACAACCTTTTTCTACCCTGTCTTAGATCAGATGCTCAATGAGCTCAACAGACGATTCTCTAGCAAAAACTGTGACATAATGAATGGCGTCCAAACTCTAAACCCCAAAAGTGATGCATTTCTCAGAGAGAAGTCCCTGTTTCCATTTGCTAGAATGTATGAATCAAATATTGAGGACTTGGGGCATGAACTACATCAGTTCAGAAGAATTTGACAAAGGAAAATCCAGAGTGGCATGCAGAGACCCTTCAGTGTAGTAGAGATAGCATTATTCATTCAGCCTTATAAAGACGTTTTCTTTCAGCTCTTTAAACTGTGTAAAATAGCCGTTTCAATCCCTGTTAGTACCGCTTCTTGTGAACAGAGTTTTTCTGCTCTAAAGCTGGTGAAAACGTATCTTAGGTCCACAATGTTAGATGAGAGATTAAGCAATTTAGGTGTATTAAGGATTGAGTCAAGGAGGGCAAAGGCCTTGAATCCAGATGAATTTGCGGATCTTTTTGCAAGAAACCACAAAAACCGTAGAATACAGTTGATGTACCTGATAGTGAATATGTAATGCAAATGTCAAAATGTAAATGCAAATAATAAATAGTTGAATGAGTATAAACATGGTAATTTGTCTATTGATGCCTGCAATGCAGTGAAGAAAACGACATGACAACAATAATGTGTGATGTAACTGGCCCCTCTAACAGTACAACTGGCCCCAGCCTGGCCCCTCCCACTGGGAATGTTCTAGAACCACCACTGCTGCTACGGCGACATTGGCCCAGTTATTGTTGAATAATAATGAAGCTAGGTCAATTCAATTCAAATAATATAGCTAGTAACTTCAAAATACTTACAGCTGAAATACACTGCCGTTTTCTTTGTGAACATGGTGAGATGGAGGAAGCCGCATCCACATGTAGAGTTGTGGGGGAGGGGACAAGTTTCCCAAATAGACACTGGCTTTGGATCAGGTTTAAATTCCCCCCCACTAATGATCCTTGTTACGTTTGGGAGAGGAGAAGCTGATCCTAGATCTGTATCTAGGGGAAACTTCACCCCAGCAAAGAGAGATGGGGGAAGAGGAGGAGAGAGAGCGTTGCTCTCAGGATTGACAGATCATGTACAAAATCTACCAGTAGGAAATTGGTGTCAGAATACAATTGTCAGAATTTGGATAAAAGCGTCTGCTAAATGGCATATTATATTATATAATATTATTTACTGCATTAATAATGATGCATTCATAGACATATAGTTGATACTGGTGGTCCTACCCATCCCCCACTTCACTCCATTAACCCTACACTTGCTGCTCACATGGTGGTTTGTCTCAATGTATCTGACTTTAGGTCAGTTTTTAAGGTTCAGAAGGTAAAGATTGTGTTAGGCTGTGTCAGGAGCACTAGTGGTAGTGCTGCCGCTCCCAGATCACACATTGCCCTATATAAGTATATACTGTAGCAAGCTGAACCCAACACTTACCAATTACCACCTTCTGATCTCTTGGTGTAATGGATAAGGTGTTGGCTTGATAGTCGCTGGACCCGGGTTCGAGTCCCGGTTGGAGCTATCCCTTAATTCGTTACATTGGTGTCAGAAGTGGGATTGTGCCTGTGAGGCCATCAAAGAGGCGTGTACACGTGAGAGACTTGCTATAAAGAAGTGTGGGGGCATGCTCTCCCCAAGGAAGGGGGTAATGTAGCGAACTTAATCCAACACCTAGCCACATTATCGAGAGGTTCGGACCTCTTGGCGTAGCGCTTGTTGGGTTCTGACTTCTAAACTTGAAATATACTTATTCATGTCACTGAGGGAGAGAGGGGAATGTATAACGTTTCCATTCTGTCAGGATATGTTATTGTTAGTCATCAGGGATCGTATTGGAGGAGAAGAGACACAGTCTGGTACAAGTCAACATGACAGCCGTGAGTTGGGGAGGAGTGAGCAATTTGGGCAGAGGTCAGGTTAGATGAAGTGAGGAAGAACATATATCACTCAGGGCTCAGCATAGGAGAAAGGGTTAAATACCAGTGCTTGTGTGAATATGTTCTTTGTCTTATGCAGCTGTATGATCCAATGGGTGAATAAACTTGGTTTGAGCTTTACTAAACGTCCCTGACTTTTACTAGTTTCATTTAGAACCTAACACGCTTAAGGTGTTGGCTTGACAGTTGATGGACCCAGGTTCAAAACCTGTTTGGGGCTACCCCCTGAATTCACTACAATATATTTGTTTGCCTACGGGCAGGGAGACCCGGGTTTGAGACGAAAGGGGCATTACACCGTTGCTGTTTGCAAAAAAACACTACATTGGTGGAAGCAGTGGAATGGTGTCTTGGGAGAGGTGTGTACATTTCATGGGCGGGATCTGTACCCAGGTGTCCCATGGGAAAAAACAGTGTCTTGACCATTAGACGAAGAGGTAATGCCCTCTTGACCTGAGGGTGACACTGATTTTGAAGTTGAAGGCAGGACTACCTCATTACCAGATCATGAGACAGACTCATGTTTTCTACACACATGGGATAGTGTAAAAGGATATTTGCCTAGGAAGCCCATGCTAGAAGTGTTAGGAGGTGGAAGTTAGAGAATTAGTCCAGTAACTGAAAGGTCACTGGTTTGAGTCCTGAGCCAGACAACAAAACGTGGGATTTGATCTGAACTGGCAGATCTGTGACCAACCCCTTTCAGAAAGACAAATTCCCTTTGTTCCCTGTAACATGGACTAATAAAGTTGTACTGTACTGTGCTGTGCTGCACTTTATTGGACAGAACCTGAGAGTCCAGCATGTCAGGGGATGGGGTGGGGGGTGGGGGGTGAGAGCAGCAGTGGGGGATGGGTAGCTAGTCCTTGATTGGCTCTAGACCTGGGAGCCACAACTGCCAAGAGAAATTCAATCTACCCTTTTTATCAGCCAAGCCAACATAATGTTTTACACACCCTTTTTGTGGACTGTTAATGTTTATATTTAAAATCAACACTGAGCTTTTCATGTTATAATCTGTTATTTATCACATCTGATAGTAAGATATTGAAACCATATACAATATGCACTAGAAATGGTTGTAATGAAAACCTGGGACACTCCTATAGACCTATGGAATTATGAGGGGGGGTGGGGGGGGGGTGGGGGGGGGGATTATGTATTTCTGAAAGTGAACAGAGCAGTTGGGGGAAGGGAATACACATACAATGATTCAATCTCCAACTGTCTTGTTTCACAGACTCCTGTGAGAGAGAATATAGTAGACGGTTGCTGTCAAAAAGTGATTGGTGAGTTTTCCTGTGTCCTGTGTTTATGACCTTTTAAGGACATCCTGTCCGGAAGTTCTCTTCACTATTTAGGGTGTGTGCATATGTAACTTGATAGTGCAGCTGTTTCTTTGAAGTAAAGCACATTGATGAGGAATATATGATCTATTACGCTGTGAGAGAAAGAGCACATATTTACCTGATTTGTTAAATAGTAAAAGTTAACAATGAATATGCTTAACAATAGTAGAGACATTTCTTAACTACCAATGCTGTGCTTTTGGTAAGGATGGTTCCCTCTAGCTCCCTGCAGCTGGTTTGGGCGTGTAGTCAAGGACACGGGATAGAGATCAACTGGAGGAACAGGTAGACCTGGTAGCTCCCTGCAGCTGGTCTGGGCGTGTAGTCAAGGACATGGGATAGAGATCAACTGGAGGAACAGGGAGACCTGGATTGTTTCAATTTCTCGTTGCTTCCACACAGCCACAAGAAGAAAACATGGTGGCTCCTGATCTGCCAGGGAGGGGCGTGCTTGGATGAAAAGCAGAGATTGTTTTGGACAATTTGCAGAACTTATGAAGAGCTATACAAATCCTGTTGACTCTGTATTAACTTCTGCCTGCAATTGCATAACTAAAGATATTTTACATATACTCAGAAGCCGTTGTCTGTGTCATTTTCTAAAGTTTAAAGTTTGTTTAAGAATAAGAGAATATCAGCACTGTGCAAAAAACCCTCTACAACATGTTTGAAATCAAAAGTAATGGCCTGGTGATTGATGTGTCGTGTACTGACCTAGTTGAACTTAAAGTTTGAAAAATTTGAAACAGTTTTTTGTAGTGAACTTATGGAGCTGCTGTGTAGTGAGCTTGTGACCCCTTGTAGAATGAAAAAGTAATTTCCGGGTAGGTCTGCCTGAGTATAAGTAAGTGTTAGACTTGTCCTGTGAACACTACGAGCGACAAGAAAACCTCAAGAGAGATCAACCACAGAAAACTCCAGAAAACACGTCTCCTAGACCAATTCTAGGTGTGTTGTGTCCTTCATGTCTGGGCCACAAGGACAAAACCATCGATGCCATTCTTTGTGATGCACCTGATTGTTTTAATGGTGGGATTGATATGAGTGGAGGCCAACCGGACGATTCAACAGTGAAGATTTTCACACACAGCTGTCTCAACAACCTTTTTCAGCCAAAAACCGGGAGTTTTTCTCCTGCGTTTCGCATGAGGGAATGGCTTAAGATAAGACTTGCTCTATGTCAGATCTAAAAGGCCCTGAATGGAACATCCCTGCCTGGGTACGTACTGGAAGAGGAAGTCTGTGGGCCAGATGATTTGAAAGTCATACGAATCTCTTCAGTAGCGTAGAGTCCAGACTCCAAAGTGACAATTTTAGGTTGTTCTGAATTCAATAGTGCAAATGCCACCCAATCTGTTAGTTCGTATGTATTTTCAAACGCTTGCACAGAGGTCAACTATTTTGTTGCCTGTCTTTAGCTTCAAGTGGCGAGATTGGTTTAAGGTGCTTGATATGATGAAACAAGTGCAACAGTTTTTCCACCATCGTGAACATTTATCGGCAAGAAGGTTGATCTATTATCGAAAAGAAAACATGTGAAACCTTGAAGGCCATGGAGAGCCTGCGTGGAAGAGGCAACGTCTGAGTCCCTCACAGCTTGAAGACGGGGATTTGGAGACTGATGGGGGTGTCGGGTTACAAAAGGCCCCTGAAAAGGAGAAAAATGCTGATTCTGCTTTTCTTCTAAGAAAAACATTATTATAATAATTATACATTTAAACATGTATTGTTTAGTAAGGTGTAGTATTGTGTAATAATACAGTTTATGATCCATATAAAGGTTTAGTAGTAAACATTAGTGGCAGTTTAATATTCAATATTGTTTAGTGAACTTTAATAACTTGTATATACATGCTTCCATTTCTGTAGTAACATTTTAGAAGAAAATAAAAGGTTTGAAAGAAAATTGTATTTACCTTCAATGAATTACAGCTCTCTCTCTCTCTTTCTCCGTCCCTCCCCTCTCTCTCTCTCTCTCTCTCTCTCTCTCTCTCTCTCTCTCTCTCTCTCTCTCTCTCTCTCTCTCTCTCTCTCTCTCTCTCTCTCTCTCTCTCTCTCTCTCTCTCTCTCTCTCTCTCTCTCTCTCTCTCTCTCTCTCTCTCTCTCTCTCTCTCTCCACAACAGCCACTGGTTCTTTGGGTTGTGTGTGTGTGTGTGAGCGTGTGTGGTGTGTCTTTGAAACAACTGTGTTTTAAACCGGTTTTACCTTTAACCTTTTAGAAAGAGTTCTCAGCTATCCATATTTAATGGCCAACAGTTTGCTCATCTGGGGGTCCCTTACACACAAGGGAACTGAATGTACACATGGGGTCCCCCAAGTGTCTTTGAAACTACTTTTTTAAACCTGTTTATCCTTTAACCTTTTAAAAATAGCTCTCGGGGGGGCGTCCGGGAATGTCCGGGAGGCATCCGAGGATGGAATGTCCAGTGGATGTCTCAGTCAATAAAAAAAAAAAAACGTAATTGTATTCTTTAAGATGTCCCGTTTTACTGCTAACCTAAACAGATCCATTTGACCCCATAAAGGAGCGTCCGTGGGATGTCTCAGTCAACCAAGAAAAAAGACCCAGAGGACAAGAAGGCCTGAAGACATACATCTTAAAGAGACTCCTTGAATCATTTATTCCTCATGGAGCATTTTGAAGGTGAGTTGAATTTTCTATATGATGAAGGCTTCTATATCTAACTATGCATATATATATATATATATATATATATATATATATATTTATATATATATATATATGTATATATATATATTTTATGTTGTATATTATAAATGAATGTTTTTAATAATGTATTGTATAAAATGATATAGTATATAATGAATGAGATGTTGTGTTATTGATTTTTTTTAAACGAGACTGGACTCTACATACATATGTATATATCCTACTGTTTATACCAAACAAATGTCAATTGTATGTGACATGTCTCAAGGTGTCTCAGAACCCATGAAAATGCATGCCAAACCAAGTCTCTACTCAAGAGTGGACCACTGGCTCCACTTAGTGGATTTTCAGTTACATCACAGTTATAGAAAAAAAATTACTAGTCAATTGATTATGTGTGTGTGTGTGTGTGTGTGTGTGTGTGTGTGTGTGTGTGTGTGTGTGTGTGTGTGTATCTAGAATGTTAGTATAGTATTATATAAATATATATATATATATCTACCTACATATGTATTTATCCTACTGTTTTTACCAAACCAAGTTCTATTTTATGTGAAGTGTCTAATCAAGAGTGGACCACTTGCTCCACCTAGTGGATGTTCAGTTACACCACAGTTGTAGAAATAAATTACCCAGCACGATAGTATACTATTCTATATCCCTCTCTCAATGGATAACAATTCACTCAATGGATAACAATGGTTTTTTAAATTTTTAACAGTATTTCAATATTTGATTTTAAGACTGGATGACATACAATTTCCAGGTAATTAATATTATTATTTTATTTATTTGTTTTTTTAAGGGGGTAGATCAGCTTAATATTGCAGATAGATTGTATCTTCCATCAATGTAATTGTCTGCATCACTTCCAGTCCCCCATGTTTTTTATATATATACACACACACACATATTTACATTTATGTCATTTAGCAGACGCTCTTATCCAGAGTGAGTGAGTGCAGACATTATTTAATTTTTTTCCTCCATACTGGCCCCCCGTGGGAATCGAACCCACAACCCTGGCGTTGCAAACGCCATGCTTTACCAACTGAGCTACATCCCTGCCGGCCATTCCCTCCCCTACCCTGGACGACGCTGGGCCAATTGTGAGCCGCCCCATGGGTCTCCCGGTCGCGGCCGGCTACGACAGAGCCTGGATTTGAACCAGGATCTCTAGTAGACCACTGCGCCACTCGGGAGATAATACACATATATATACATATATACACACATACATACATACACACATACATACACACATACAGTGAGGGAAAAAAGTATTTGATCCCCTGCTGATTTTGTGATTGACAGTTCTTTTGTGTTTCTTCCATTTGCGAATAATCGCACCAACTGTTGTCACCTTCTCATCAAGCTGCTTGGCGATGGTCTTGTAGCCCATTCCAGCCTTGTGTAGGTCTACAATCTTGTCCCTGACATCCTTGGAGAGCTCTTTGGTCTTGGCCATGGTGGAGAGTTTGGAATCTGATTGATTGATTGCTTCTGTGGACAGGTGTCTTTTATACAGGTAACAAACTGAGAATGTGCACTTCCTAATATAAAAGGCTTATCAGGACTGATAAGAAGACAGGATGAAGTAGCATGCTGTGTCTCAACTAACAATGTTATGCAGACTTTCTTTTGAAAAGGTGAAGGCTTCTCTGCCAGACCTACCAGGAGAATCTGGACATTTTCTGTGACTTGGAGACTATGTGGTGGTAAAGGATTAAGGAAGTCATTGATGGACAACACCCAAGTGGGAAGGTTAGTAATAGGGGTTGATGGCTACCTTGATGGAGGGCCAAGTAAGAGAGAGAGATTCCTAGATCTATATGTACCATTGTAGGACTTTTCTAACGCAAAGGAGGAAGGTGGCACTGCTTCGGCGGAGCATTGTTTTGTTTTGTTTGTGTGTTTTTGCAGCAGAGACTATTGGTACGCTGATAGAAGGATACACTCCACAGAGAGACGGTGATAAATGGAGAAGGACTCTGCATGATCATAGAACTAGTGAAGGAAGAAGGTTCATGCATCATCACACAGTCTACACCAATGGAGGTATGGATAGAGGGGAGATTGAACAGGTATCATGTCAACCGATGCTACAGACGGCTACGAGGAAACTGACGATCTGGAGATGATAGTAGGTATATACACTGCTAAAGTGATAGTATTGAGAATGCATTGAGATAATGATCTGTATTTATTTTCAGGATGAGGAAAGTCATAATTGAATTCTGAATGTTTATAATGTATGTTAATATATGTATACATTCTGAAAGTTGTAATGGGTGATTAAGTTGAGAGTTTTCATTTTCAGTGATAAGGATAAAGTGAATAAGAATTGGCATTTTAAATTTGGTTGAGTTCAGTAATTTGGTTGGTTATAATTTATAAGATTAATGAGTGATTTAAGTGAATTATTAGTCTGTATAAGCATAGAAATGTTTTGTATCGATATTATGGGTTTAAACAGTGATACATTAAGGTCATGTCTTAGGATACATTTATATGATTTATTTTGAATAGACATTGTTGACTCATACTGTTTGAAACATGGAAGTTAAGGTGAGGATTGTGAATGAAATCATGAATATGTTGATTAATTGGGTTAAAGTATTAACATATTAGTAACGATATACATTTGAAGTATGGGGTGATATTGATATGGATGTTTAGGGTGCTACATATCTATGTTCAATGGCAAGTAATGAATTGGTTATTATCATGGGGTTATGATATTTTCATATAATGTGAATTTGGTTGAATTATTAAAGCAGGAATAGTCTAGGGATGTGATGATGTAACAGGGAGTGATAATAGAGTGTTATAATGTGTATGTTATATCAGGAATATTAGGAGGACAAAGGCGGAGTTTAACATTGTATATTTTAACAATCATGGGTTGTTAAGCAATTGGGTCTGAGATGTTAATCATTAGAATGTGTAATTGATAATCACATAGAATTGGAGGCTATTATATTAAGATTAGGAGGATATGGTAATTTGAATGCTGTTGAAGTCTTTCCAAGGTGTTTTAGTGGGTAATTCCATAGGAACATGGATGGCAAGTATTCTAGGTCCTCTAGTGGCCATAGTAATCATTACAGCCATAGTTATGGGGGGTTGTTTCCAATTTCTCGGGGATTGATTTTAAGATCTGTACGCCAGATGAATAACATGCCTGTGATTACAGTTAGAGATGTATCAGTTAATGGTAATCCAAGGAGGGAGAGGACTAATTATAGATGTATCGGTTAATGTTAATACAAGGAGGGAGAGGACTAATTATTCTGCTATGCATCATCTTATTCCAGTTTAGAGTCCATTGATAATGTTGATTGAGGAATGGGAATGTTAAGTTGGAAATGTATACCATGGCATTTAAGGTTTACAGGATCGAAGATGAATATCTCAATGGATCAGATAGAGCCCCTTGTGACCAGGGAGAAACTTGGGGTTCCTCTGACTGCGCGTGGATGAAGTAGACGGATGTTTTTGTTATTTTTATATTCATGTGTTCAGATTATATTATCCATGTAAGTACAAAGTGTCATGGATCTTTGTATTTGTAGTGATGATGTCAGGATGGTCACAATTTCGTTGATGTATGTTTTCTTGGTAGCATGAATAAGTAATGGGTATATTTGATTAGCATGTATCAGAAAAAGGGGTTATTTTAAAAGGGAGGATGTCTGTGGGATTTTTCCTTATATATAAAAATAAGGTTTTGACTACATTGATTATTAGCATGAATATATAGTAGTTAATTATCTGTTTATCTTTTACTCAGACTGAGTTATAGAGGTTTGAGAGGTTTGATATCACATAAGATAGATGACTGAGAATTTATAACTTTGTTGATTAGATATATGGAGAATCAGGTTGGATTCAGGTGTAGAATGTAGAAGGGGATCAATTCTCAGTTATCTAGCATAGTTTAGGATCTAGTCAGAGATATATGTGATACTGAGTAGAGAATATTGTATTTTATATAAAGTTATATGTGAATTGTTGAGGTTAAGTCATGTCACTTACCACAAAAAAAAAAGAAAAAAAAAGAGAAAAGAGTGGATTGATATGATGTTTTTATGGTATAATGATGTCATGTCATAGTGTTGTGGGCACCAGGGAAGAGTTATTGGATAAGCGGTTAGGAGACAGAAAGTCTACATTCTATTATGTCAAAGGAGATTACTGATGTTTAGGATGGCATGATGGATGGACAGGATACTGACTTTGGGGTAAAGAGTGATGAACATCAAAGACAGGGAGTGCCCATGGAGACTTACCAGATGTATGCCAGGAAGATGGTAACAGAAGGGTATATAAGGTAGAGGGTTTCCGTTGTAAAGGCACCCATGGAGACTTGCCAGATGTATGCCAGGAAGATGGTAACAGAAGGGTATATAAGGTAGAGGGTTTCCGTTGTAAAGGCACCCATGGAGACTTGCCAGATGTATTCCAGGAAGATGGTAACAGAAGGGTATATAAGGTAGAGGGTTTCCGTTGTAAAGGCACCCATGGAGACTTGCCAGATGTATTCCAGGAAGATGGTAACAGAAGGGTATATAAGGTAGAGGGTTTCCGTTGTAAAGGCACCCATGGAGACTTGCCAGATGTATTCCAGGAAGATGGTAACAGAAGGGTATATAAGGTAGAGGGTTTCCGTTGTAAAGGCACCCATGGAGACTTGCCAGATGTATGCTAGGAAGATGGTAACAGAAGGGTATATAAGGTAGAGGGTTTCCGTTGTAAAGGCACCCATGGAGACTTGCCAGATGTATGTCAGGAAGAGGGTAACAGAAGGGTATATAAGGTAGAGGGTTTCCGTTGTAAAGGCACCCATGGAGACTTGCCAGATGTATGCCAGGAAGATGGTAACAGAAGGGTATATAAGGTAGAGGGTTTCCGTTGTAAAGGCACCCATGGAGACTTGCCAGATGTATGCTAGGAAGATGGTAACAGAAGGGTATATAAGGTAGAGGGTTTCCGTTGTAAAGTAGTCCAACTGACGAAGGGCAAAGCCACGTCCGCTGGTTAGATGAACCCACGAGCTCGTGATTCAATAAATACTTGGTATGAAATCTCCACAGAATGTCTAAGTATAACCTTGCATCCTTGATTCTTTGAGCACCCTAGAAACTCATCATAACAGTTGGTACCGTTAAAAACCCCTTAGCCACCTCCTCTATATAACAAGTATATAACAGCTGGAATCACCCCTTTCTGTTTATGTAGTAATAAAGGGTATATGAGGTAGAGTCTTCTTTGTTCAAGATAGTTCGTAACATCAAGGGCAAAGCTCTGGTCATTGTTGTAACGAACCCGGTACCAATCATTAAACATTTGCATTAACTGTCTACAAAGTGTCTCAGTATATCCTTGCATCCTTGATTCTTTGATACCCGAGAAACTCATCATAACGGTCCCTTAATACAAGGTTTGGTTTACTGTCTCAATGTTAGGTCCATTAATACAAGGGTTGGTTTACTGTCTCAATGTTAGGTCCATTAATACAAGGGTTGGTTTACTGTCTCAATGTTAGGTCCATTAATACAAGGTTTGGTTTACTGTCTCAATGTTAGGTCCCTTAATACAAGGGTTGGTTTACTGTCTCAATGTTAGGTCCATTAATACAAGGTTTGGTTTACTGTCTCAATGTTAGGTCCATTAATACAAGGTTTGGTTTACTGTCTCAATGTTAGGTCCATTAATACAAGGGTTGGTTTACTGTCTCAATGTTAGGTCCATTAATACAAGGGTTGGTTTACTGTCTCAATGTTAGGTCCATTAATACAAGGGTTGGTTTACTGTCTCAATGTTAGGTCCATTAATACAAGGGTTGGTTTACTGTCTCAATGTTAGGTCCCTTAATACAAGGTTTGGTTTACTGTCTCTAAAAAATAAGTGTATTTTGAACAGAAAAGGATTTAATCCCTATGATAAGGTCCAAAAATACACAAACCTCTTTGCAAAGGTATTTGGCCTTGGTAAAACAAGGTGAGAGAGAGACCAACCATTTATCGCTTTCCCTACCGGAACTCTTAAAGAGGGAAGAGCATAGAGAGAGGCCTGCCCTGGTAATGCCTGGACCGGAGACCTTACAGATTAAAGATCAAATACATGTTGAAGATAATGTTCTGCATGACATGTTGACACATGTTCCAGCACGTAACCGGAGAAATGTTAGATACATTATGAACAAAATAAAAGACTCACCAGTCGTGGCGTCTATGGCTTCCATAGAAGCTCCAGCAGTATCCTTGCTAAACAGCCCAGTGCTGAACTGTGTCTTCAAAGTGTCTTCGGAGTAGTTTAGTAAACATTCCAGGATAGCCCTGTAAGGATAGGTGGCTCTGCTTTGACTGATAAGGCGTTCACCCAAAGTCACATCCACTTGGGAGAAGATGGTAGCCAAGGGGTAATTAATGAGGCTCACCTTGGCATCATTTGCAATATTGGTCCCATCTCTTTAGGCCACTCTGAGACGCAAAGGTAATAAGGTGTTGTTGAGGTCCAGGTAGTTGTCACCATGGCCTGGGGTGAACAACTCTATAGGTCCATTGTCTGTGTTGTTGAGGTCCAGGTAGTTGTCACCATGGCCTGGGATGAACAACTCTATAGGTCCATTGTCTGTGTTTTTGAGGTCCAGGTAGTTGTCACCATGGCCTGGGATGAACAACTCTATGGGTCCATTGTCTGTGTTGTTGAGGTCCAGGTAGTTGTCACCATGGCCTGGGATGGACAACTCTATAGGTCCATTGTCTGTAATGGCAGAGAGTGGGGCTATCTCCACATAACAGGACCTATCTATTGGAAATTGGGTTAAGGGGGCCGTGAAAAGATGGAGCTCTGTCTTTATAGCTTCAGAGGACATGCGGTGTAAAAGATACATGTTGATTGTTCTTTTAGAAAACGCTTCTGAGTATATATTTTAGCAGTTTTTGGTCGAGACCTCCTCACTTTACGTCGTCTTTGACTTACTGACTTTCTTCCAGCGGTTAACCTCCGCTTCTTAAGGGAGCACATACGTCTTCTACCCAGAGGTCTCTTTTTAAGGGCGGGCATACGTCTTCTACCCAGAGGTCTCTTTTTAAGGGCGGGCATATGTCTTCTACCCAGAGGTCTCTTTTTAAGGGAGGGCATACGTCTTCTACCCAGAGGTCTCTTTTTAAGGGAGGACATATGTCTTATACCCAGAGGTCTCTTTTTAAGGGAGGACATACGTCTTCTACCCAGAGGTCTCTTTTTAAGGGAGGACATACGTCTTCTACCCAGAGGTCTCTTTTTAAGGGAGGACATACGTCTTCTACCCAGAGGTCTCTTTTTAAGGGAGGACATACGTCTTCTACCCAGAGGTCTCTTTTTAAGGGAGGACATACGTCTTCTACCCAGAGGTCTCTTTTTAAGGGAGGACATACGTCTTCTACCCAGAGGTCTCTTTTTAAGGGAGCACATACATCTTCTACCCAGAGGTCTCTTTTTAAGGGAGGACATACGTCTTCTACCCAAAGGTCTCTTTTTAAGGGAGCACATACGTCTTATACCCAGAGGTAACTGTGAACAGCTCATCTTTTAACTTGTAGACAGGAGGTATACGGGGTGAACATTCTGTAACTGTGAACAGCTCATCGCTGTAACCTTGCTCATATGTTTAGTCTAAAACACCCCTCAACTTGGAGATACATACCAAGTAACCAACTATGAATTTAAAATCAATGTCTTTCTTACGGTGAAGGGGATCAACCCATACAGATTTTTAAAGACATGAAAAGAGTTATCCAAAGACACCTCACAGGGCTTCATATGGACACTCTTGTGGTAGCTGTAGTTATACCCCTTTACTAAATCTTGAACTATAGCCACATATCTACGGGTGTTGTGAGCCGTAAAGTATTTCCCCATCCTCTCCTTCAAAGTCCCGTTAAAGCGTTCGACCACTGAAGCTTTCAAATCCGAGCCTGTAGCAAAATGCACGATATTGTGCAAAGTGTAAGCATCCTGCTCTGCTAGCCAATCGGTCACTTGGTCAGCATCCTGCTCTGCTAGCCAATCGGTCACTTGGTCATCGTTTAACCTGCGGCCTGTTTCTTCAGCTGTAGCTGTCTGGAACCTCTCCTTCCCACCCAAAGACCCTGGGTTAGAGGGGGTATAATACATGACCCTGGGTTAGAGTGGGTATAATACATGGCCCTGGGTTAGAGGGGGTATAATACATGACCCTGGGTTAGAGGGGGTATAATACATGACCCTGGGTTAGAGTGGGTATAATACATGACCCTGGGTTAGAGGGGGTATAATACATGACCCTGGGTTAGAGGGGGTATAATACCTGACCCTGGGTTAGAGGGGGTATAATACATGACCCTGGGTTAGAGGGGGTATAATACATGACCCTGGGTTAGAGGGGGTATAATACATGACCCTGGGTTAGAGGGGGTATAATACATGACCCTGGGTTAGAGGGGGTATAATACATGACCCTGGGTTAGAGGGGGTATAATACATGACCCTGGGTTAGAGGGGGTATAATACATGACCCTGGGTTAGAGGGGGTATAATACATGACCCTGGGTTAGAGGGGGTATAATACATGTTTTTAATCAGCTGCTCAGCCATCCTTCTGGCCTCTTTGATGACCATAACAATAATTCACCCATTTCAAATAACGAGAACATTTTATTTGCATTTTAGCATTTTATTTTTGCGTACATTTTTATGTATTACGTATCCATACAATTTAGGTTGTAAAGACATATCTAGGATGATCAATGGAAACAGGATGCACATGAGCTCAATTTCCAGTCTCAAAGCAAAGGGTCTGAATACATCTGTAAATAAGGCATTTCAGTTTTTATTTTTAATACATTTGCAAACATTTCTAAAAACCTGTTTTCGCTTCATCATATTATTATTATAATTTTTTTTTGAATAAGGCTGTAACGTAACAAAATGTGGAAAAAGGGAAGGGGTCTGAATACTTTCCGAATGCACTGTATATGGGAAATGCCATTTGGAAGATATATTCTGGTTTTACTGAACCATCACAATAATAAATAGAATGTTAGACCACACATTTTGGACATACTTGGACATTTTCCCAGGTCATTGAGAACGTTCCGTACATCACAGTTTCCTCCTGTGAATAGGCCAGTCTCCTCTTAAATATCTTAGTCTGGAATTAACATTGACTTTACTGACATACACGTAATAACCACTCATTGTACTCATAAATAAGGTAGCCTGTGTAATCACCTTGAAATAACAGAATTATGAAATAGGCTGAATCAGATTGTGTTTACATATGTTTAAGACTCACACTTACCTCAGCCTGTTTCTTCCACTTCATGATCTGGGTATCATTGCCGACCCTCAACCTGTTAACATGTCCTCTAGTGGCATCAGAACATAGGCAGATGGCCATGGAGTTCAGAGTGATGAATATCTTCTCACAGCATCCTCCCCTCCACAGCTCCATCTCCAGGCATGTTGGTACAAACTTCATTTTATTTTGCCTGCTGGTGAACAAGGCCATTGACAGCACCATCCATGTCCCTCTGTCAAGGAGGTCCTGCTTCTTACGTTGAAAGTCGTCTCTGAAAAGAGGAGACATTAGAAGGTTTCTTCTCTTAGTTTAGTCTTTTGTCTCGGACAAGGCTTACATGTCAGAGGCGTACTTACTTTACTAATTTACTTGTAGAAACGGTACAACTATATACAGCATGTCAATTGTGAAATGATTGATATTGGACATCTAGTGTGAACATGATATTGGGTTAATCCTCACCTTGTGGTGATTTCTCTACCTTTGATGAGGTCTAATTTGAGGTTTCTGGCCTGGGGAAGGGTCTGCCCACGCCAGAGTCTCACTCCAGGAAAAGGTCTGAAAGACCTCTGTCTCCACCGGTTGGGACAAGGGACCATCTTTTTCCTGCACTAACTCCTTTTCTCTGAATGTACATAGAAATCACACAAACCTATGATCCTACATTGTAGAGATATGGTATGGCATATCAACTGAATTATAATCTCAAGTCTAAAAAACAATCACTCTTATCACATACTTCTACTACCTTACCTCTTGATGATGTCCTCTTTGTACTTCTTCACGTGTGACCTCATAAACAAAGCATGGAGGTATTGATGGCAATCCAGGTAATATCTGGCCCTGGCAAGGGGACCAGACCCATAGACTGGAGGTGTCCTCTTCACCTCGGGGTCTGGGGACTTTGTTGGTCTTCCAGACAATCTCACCTTCTTCACCTTAGCTGGTGTAACAGCCAATCTCACCTTCTTCACCTTAGCTGGTGTAACAGACAATCTCACCTTCTTCTCCTTAGCTGGTGTAACAGCCAATCTCACCTTCTTCTCCTTAGCTGGTGTAACAGCCAATCTCACCTTCTTCACCTTAGCTGGTGCAACAGACAATCTCACCTTCTTCTCCTTAGCTGGTGTAACAGCCAATCTCACCTTCTTCTCCTTAGCTGGTGTAACAGCCAATCTCACCTTCTTCACCTTAGCTGGTGTTCAAGCCAATGTCACCTTCTTCACCTTAGCTGGTGTAACAGCCAATCTCACCTTCTTCACCTTAGCTGGTGTTCAAGCCAAGCTCACCTTCTTCTCCGTAGCTGGTGTACCAGCCAATCTCACCTTCTTCACCTTAGCTGGTGTAACAGCCAATCTCACCTTCTTCACCTTAGCTGTGTGTGTGTGTGTGTCTATATAGTAAATGCTATATATATATATATATATATATATATATATATATATATATATATATATATAATATGGTTATATATTGATCATTATATATTATATTTATATAAATGAAGGTAGTGTGTATATATATATATATATAAATATAATGTGTAAAACTAGCAGTGTGAATGTTAAAACAATAAATGTTATAGAATAAGAGTTTTATTTTTTGAAGTATTGACCTTGGGAGAATACCTTTTTTAGTGTTTTTCAAAATTGTTATTACACGACAAGTTCAAGCCAATTTTGTCTGCATTTTCAAAACTCGGAAGGCATGGATTTGCAGATAAATGAGTAAAAGTGAACTACACTCTTAAAAGAAAAGCTTCATGTAGGATCCTTTAGGATAATATAAGGTAAAAAATATACCTTAAGATTAATTTCCAAGCCTATACTCTGCCATCAGCTCGTTGTTGAACCGTTGTAGACTTCAGGGGTTCTTTGAAGAAGCCTTTTCAAAAGAGGGGTTCGTTTTGGAACCAGCAGCGCCCTCGTGAGTAAAGGCGCAGAATTCAAATTGAGACCGTTGGTCAAAAGACAACTGGAAGCGGGAAGCGCGCGGATGGTTGGAGAGACGCGACCAATAAGAGATGACTTGCAACTGATTGACGTGAAAGGTGAGTGAACCTTAGCTATTCCCTAGCTAAGATAATAATTCATCAAACTACTATCAAATAACTAAAAAACAATACATGATGTAATGTACTCTTGGTTTTTCATTAGCTAGCCAAGCTACATAGCCTGTAATGTTAGCTGGTAATTGTTGTATAAATGTTGGTACGTTTTAGCTAACGTTAGCTACAGTAGCTAGCTAGTTAAAGTTACTGTAACGTTAGCTAACTTTAGCTAGCTAGACTCAATATTGAGAAATTGTAGTAATTTAAACCCATGATATACTTTCTCACCATCTCCTTCCATCCTCCTCCCTTTAGTACCTGGCTTATCCTGCCCCTGTCCAGTTAAGTGGTGGAGAGTTTGGGAGCTGTGAGCTCTGATAGAGAAATGTATCAACCACCACGAACAGGTAAGACAAACACACACACACACACACAGATGACCCAATGTAGATTATGTTCGACTTGACAAAAATAAGAATACATAAAACAGATCAGATTAGTTAGATGCATTTGATATTGAATACTCATGTTGTTTATGTTGTGTTTGTGTCTAATTGATGTCTTTCAGGTTGGTGTATTGGGGCGGATTGTTCTGTCCTCTGTATTTCAGACCAAAGCAAGACAATGTTTAAAGCTCACTATGGATCTACTAACAGGTTAGCCTCTACAAAGTATTTGGATGTATTTGAAGTGTGATTATAGTGTGTTCTGTGTTACTCCTTTGTCAATCAAATACTAACTGAATAGTGAATGAATGTATTTACAGTGAATCAATCAATCAATACAGTTTGATTATAGTGTGTTCTGCGTAATTCCTTCATCTTTTCCAGCACTAACTGAATGGTGAATGAATGTATTTCCAGTCAATCAATCAATCAATCAATCAATCAATCAATACAGTGTTTGAACAAAATTCAACTCCAGTTGAAGAACTGGGACAAGCTATAAATCACATTGTGGGGTTGGCCACATGTTATGAAGATG
>NW_028163438.1:108200-228834 GCF_964263955.1 Coregonus lavaretus
CTGTCTCTGTGTCTTGTCTGGTGTCTCTCTCCATCATATCCTATTCTTCTGTTGCTGTCTCTGTGTCTTGTCTGGTGTCTCTCTCCATCATATCATATTCTTCTGTTGCCGTCTCTATGTCTTGTCTGGTGTCTCTCTCCATCATATCATATTCTTCTGTTGCTGTCTCTGTGTCTTGTCTGGTGTCTCTCTCCATCATATCATATTCTTCTGTTGCCGTCTCTCTGTCTTGTCTGGTGTCTCTCTCCATCATATCATATTCTTCTGTTGCTGTCTCTGTGTCTTGTCTGGTGTCTCTCTCCATCATATCATATTCTTCTGTTGCTGTCTCTGTGTATTGTCTGATGTCTCTCTCCATCATATCCTATTCTTCTGTTGCTGTCTCTGTGTCTTGTCTGGTGTCTCTCTCCATCATATCGTATTCTTCTGTTGCTGTCTCTGTGTCTTGTCTGGTGTCTCTCTCTCTCTCCATCACTTTCTCTGTGTCGTCTATTGATGTCTCTCATCTTGTCTGGTGTCTCTCTCCATCAACAGAAATATTGGTGAGGTTTAGGCCTACTCCAATACAACATTGAAAACATGAAAACACGACTACATAATACCATTAAATACAGTTGGAATATAGTTACAACACTCAAACTGTTTCCATCAAACAGAAAAACAACAAGAAAGCTGGATAAACACATTTAGATTTCTACATACTGCACTTTGCTTTTGCATGACCATACAGCTGTTTAAGGTCATACAAAGGCAGAGTGCAGTATCAGCATTTAAGGGGTCATAGGTCAGATCAGTGGTCATGGTTGATATGCATGGACCAAAAAAAACAACTTTAAAGCCATTTGTTCTCAGATTCACTGTTTGCGTAGACTGCTCTTTGCCTTTGTAGGGCAGTAGTTCAGGTGGCTTCCCTTGCCCTTAGTCTGCCTCCTGTCCCTCCTATCGCCATGGAGACACCTTCCTGAAAACAATGACTCCATACTTTGCTGAAACCTGTTCTGCCAGTTCATGTCCTTAAAGATGAATGTTGGAATGTTCCAATGTGGTTACCACATAAAGATGCCAAGATAGATCACGCATCCATAACTGGTTTCCTGCTTGTAGCAAGCCACGTTCACAGGAATCCTTTTCTCTAACTATAAGTCATATGATTTCATGAGAATATTTTTCTGGAGTGAGAGTGTAATGCAAGTCAAGGTGTCCTTGGATGAATGTCAACAAGATTTATAACCAGCATTGTTAAATTAACTGTTGTAATAAATAAAATAAAATATTTGTAAATGTATTGTCACAGACACCGGATAGATGCAGTGAAATGTGTTGTTTTACAGGGTCATAGTAGTACGGCGCCCCCTGGAGCAAATCAGGTGTAAGTGCCTTGCTTAAGGGCACAGACAGATTTTTACCTTGACGGCCCAGGTATTTGAACCAGCAACCTTTCAGTTACTGGCCCCACTAGGTAATCTTACCATACCAGTTCACGCCCTAAAATAAGACAATGTTCAAGTGTTCAAATGTAGTCCATGAAGAGGTATTAGGATTATGTACACAGCTATTCTGCCGTACAATTGCAAACTGCTGCTACACATTTGGTAAAAGATGAGTTCAGACCTAAATTCAGGCTTCGTAGTATCTGTTATATCTTGTGACAAAGTGTCCTGATTCAATTATCTTCAGTTTCAGAGAAAATGGAGGGTCAAATTTGATGCAACTACAAAATCCCAGTAAAAACCAAGGAAACAGCAGTAAGTGAGGTTACTGCCATCTGGCTTTGTTCCACCATGTTCTACTGCAGTTACTATGGTTTTCCTTGGTATTCTATCAGGCTCTGAGTTCAGGCCATCCCGACCATGACACTCACCCTCACACACTCCATGAGACAGCCAGTGATCCAGTTATCACCAGAATAAACATGGCACAATCACGGGGAAACATTATGGTTTAACTCGCATTGAAATGCAAATATCCAGATAATGGTAAGAAAGATAGCAAACGCTGGCTAACATAAAGAAAAGGACAGCATTGATATTAATACAAAGTCACATAAGGATAAACATTCTCCGTGATGAAATAGTTCTTACCTTATGGATAAAAACAGCTTGAGGGTTGCTACAATACAACATTCAAAACATGAAAACACAACTACACAACACCATTAAAAACAACAAGAAAGCTGGATAAACACATTTAGATTTTTTAGATACTGCACTTTGCTTTTGCATGACCCATACAGCTGTTTAAGGTCATACAAAGGCAGAGTGCAGTATCAGCATTTTAGGGGTCATAGGTCAGATCAGTGGTCATAATAAGATGATACATCAGTGCATTTACACTTATCTACCTACGACATATTTGGCTGGACAGCAAAAACAACTTTAAAGCCTTTTTTGTCTTCAGTTGGACTCTTTTCTAGTTGATGCTCTTTGCTTTGTAGGGCCGTTTATTCAAGCAGTCAACGGACAACAACTCTTAATGCAATCACGGGGAAATCACTTTTGAAAGCAGTTTTGGCCTTTGTTAAAAAAAGAGGGGGATCCAAGCTTTCCATTGATAACACATTTATTTCTATACTCCTACAATTGCGCTACTGCGTTGTTTTAAAAATGCAGTTACAACTGGAGTGTCAAGCATGGCTTAGGAACATTCACAACAGAGCTCTTAAAGGGGCAACGGCATCTTAAAAGGGTAACTTTGTAATAGAAACCCCCCCAACAACAATTCTGAGTGAATAATAATAATAATAAATAATAATAATAATCAGGAAGTTGTGTCCAATGGGGTAAATGCAGATGGACAAACCCCCTGCTTCATTTATAGCCACTATGCTGCATCCGTTGGGCTACAGGGGATCATGCGTATTGCTAATAGAACATCTGATAATAGACCATGAATATAGGATATATGGTTCAATATGTTAAAATCATTTACCATCTGATAATAGACCATGAATACAGGATATATGGTTCAATATGTTAAAATCATTTAACATCTGATAATAGACCATGAATACAGGATATATGGTTCAATATGTTAAAATCATTTACCATCTGATAATAGACCATGAATACAGGATATATGGTTCAATATGTTAAAATCATTTACCATCTGATAATAGACCATGAATACAGGATATATGGTTCAATATGTTAAAATCATTTACCATCTGATAATAGACCATGCATACAGGATATATGGTTCAATATGTTAAAATCATTTACCATCTGATATTAGACCATGCATACAGGCTATATGGTTCAATATGTTAAAATCATTTACCATCTGATAATAGACCATGCATACAGGATATATGGTTCAATATGTTAAAATCATTTACCATCTGATAATAGACCATGCATACAGGCTATATGGTTCTATTAACTCATTTTGCTGGAATACGTTATGCAAATATGCAACTTGTTTGTTGAAATGTTAATAAATGGGAGCTTCCTCAAGCAGCCATCTCTTTCCCGACAATCCCCTTTGTGCACGAACCCTTACATATGGTAATTAAACATTAAAACACCTGCGGCTTATAGTCCAGTGCGGCTTATATATGTACACATCATTCAATTTAGCTGCTGCGGCTTATACTCCGGTGCGCCTTATAGTGCGGAAAATACGGTACTTGTCTATCTGAAATGAAGCATCAAGTGATAGATTTTAAACAAATACATGTCTGTCATTGAACAACCCCATGCCATGATTAGATAGTGATAAAAAACACACCAATCTCTTTCATAATTTCTTTAAACTATAAAGGCTAATACACCAACATTTCTGAAAAGTGATATATTTCGTTTTGGAATGAAACTCTTCTCATGTTTCCCCATCTGAGCTCAGAGTAGATGAGAGACTGAGGGGCGGTTTCCCAGACAGAGTTTAATTGAAGTCAGGACCAGGTAAATTCTACTTAAGTATCTCCACAATATCCCCACACGTCTTATTACCTGTTCTGTCTGTGTCACGTATACTCCCTCTCCGGCGTTCCAGGTCACCAGTCTGCTCATTATTATGCACACCTGTCACCATCGTTACGACCCCTGCGACCAATCAGACTCACCTGGACTCCATCACCTTCCTGATTACCTCCCCTATATCAGGCACTCCCTTTGGTTCCTTCCCCAGGCGTTATTGATTCTGTTTCAGGGCTTCATGTCTGTACGCTACTCCTGTTACTTGTTTTGTTCTATATATTATTAAATTAACTTCCTGTACTTGCTTCCTGACTCCCAGCGTACACGTTGCAGTCTGGCTGTAGCAGGCTGCCTAGTAAATTAAATGTCTTTGGCCCCATTATACTAAAACATGTAGGCACAATGTTGTCCTCATCCATGTAATTTAAAAGAACAAAATATTCAAACCGTTCTGTATATGAGCTCCACTGCTCAATACTTTCATCAAACTGTCCAATGTTTCCAACATTTCCAATAATTTTTCGTATCTCAATAAGCTCCTGATTGTCACTCACTTCAATATTGTCCTCAACCAAAGCAATATTTTCCTCAGTCACGTGATCTTCATTCACTTCACTCACTGACGTTTCCTCCTAAGTTCGCTCATTTAGCAGTTTAAATTAAAAGGTTTGTCTTCACAGTTGAATAAATGTCCTTTCCTTTAATCACTGTATATTCCTCCCTTTTAATCACAGTCCTTTTCTGCCGTCCATGACGATGTTAACTCCAGTGGTGGAAAAAGTACCCAATTGTCATACTTGAGTAAAAGTAAAGACACCTTAACAGAAAATGACTAAACTAAAAGTGAAAGTCACCCAGTAAAATACTACTTGAGTAAAAGTCCAAAAGTAGTTAGTTTTAAATATACTTAACCCTCCCGTTGTCCTAGGGTCAAAATGACCCGCCACTGTGTTGAACCAACTTTATTTAATTTTTATATTTTTTGGATCATTTGTGAGAAGGAGGCAGTGATACTTTCTTTAAAGTCTCACTGCCTCCTTCTCACAAATTATTCCAAAAATATAACATTTAAATAAAGTTGGTTCAACACAGTGGCGGGTCATTTTGACCCTAGGACAACGGGAGGGTTAAGTATCAAAAGTAAATGTAATTGCTAAAATATACTTAAGTATCAAAGGTAAAATACAAGTACAAATCATTTCAAATTCCTTACATAAAGCAAACCAGACGATTTTCTTGTTTTTAAAATGTACATTCAGCCAGAGGTACACTGCAACACTCAGACAATTTACAAACAAAGCATTTGTGTTTAGTGAGTCTGCCAAATCAGAGGCAGTAGGGATGTTCTCTTGATAAGTGTGTGAATTGGACCATTTCCTATCCTGCTAAGCATTCAAAATGTAACGAGTACTTTTGGGTGTCAGGGAAAATGTATGGAGTAAAAAGTACATTATTTTCTTTAGGAATGTAGTGAAGTAAAAGTAAAAGTAGTCAAAAATATAAATAGTAAAGTAAAGTACAGATACCCCAAAACAACTACTTAAGTAGTACTTTAAAGTATTTTTACTTAAGTACTTTACATCACTGGTTAGCGCTCTTTCTTAGCTAGCTAGACTATGCACTTGCCTCTGCTAGCAATACACTGTGCTAACATTAGCATAGACTGGACCACAGAAAATAACAGTTTTAAACAGTTGTAAAAACCCACTTCTTCCAGACAGAATAGTTCCTGTAGATTCAGACTTACTCATCACCAATCTTTTGTTATGTCTCGTGGGTTTCATAACCAAGTCTGTATAACAATTCAATAATGATGAGACAGGAGACAGGAATCAGTTCAACCATTTATCTGGAACGTGATCATCTCAACACATACAAACCCCCATGATGCTCTGCGGCACAACCCCAATATACAACAAATACATAAGTAAATGGACACTAAACAAAACTCATAGAGGAATTTAAATGTTCAGTTGTAGAAAGTAGGGCCATGGGATAGGGTCAGAAAGGTCAGTATGTTTGATAACTGGTTCCAGAGGTGACATAACAAGCATAAGGTCCATTATAACACAGTGAAGTAGAGGTGGGAGCTAAAAGCAGACATGGACAGTGAGACGGTGTGAGGAGGTCAGGGGTGAAACACTAGATCAGGACAGGTAGAAATGGCAGGGCTGGAAATAGACACAGAGACACATTCTGATCATGGCTCAGACCTGACCTGAGACACCCAAACAGAAGATGCCATAGCAAAGTCCTGTCCAGTAGGCTATATGGGATTTCCTTTCATCAGAATACTACACATGGAAATGTGTCCAGAGTGTGTGTCCAGTGTGTGTGTGTGTGTGTGTCCAGTGTGTGTGAGTGTGTGTGTCCAGTGTGTGTGTGTGTGTGTGTGTGTGTCCAATGTGTGTGTCCTGTGTGTGTCTGTCCAGTGTGTATGTGTGTGTGTGTCCAGCGTATGTGTGTGTGTCCAGTGTGTATGTGTGTGTGTGTCCAGTGTGTATGTGTGTGGGTCCAGTGTGTGTGTGTTTGTGTGTGTCCAGTGTGTGTGAGTGTGTGAGTGTGTGTGTCCAGTGTGTGTGTGTGTCCAGTGTGTGTGTGTGTCCAGTGTGTGTGTGTGTGTGTCCAGTGTGTGTGAGTGTGTGTGTAAGTGTGTATGTGTGTGTGTCCAGTGTCTGTGTGTGTGTCCAGTGTGTGTGAGTGTGAGTGTCCAGTGTGTGTGTCCAGTGTGTGTGTGTGTGTCCAGTGTGTGTGAGTGTGAGTGTCCAGTGTGTGTGTCCAGTGTGTGTGTGTGTGTCCAGTGTGTGTGTGTGTGTGCCCAGTGTGTGTGTGTGTCCAGTGTGTGTGTGTCCTGTGTGTGTGTGTGTGTGTGTGTCAGGTGTGTGTGTGTCCAGTGTGTGTGAGTGTGTATGTGTGTGTGTCCAGTGTCTGTGTGTGTGTCCAGTGTGTGTGAGTGTGAGTGTCCAGTGTGTGTGTCCAGTGTGTGTGTGTGTGTCCAGTGTGTGTGATTGTGTGTGTCCAGTGTGTGTGTGTCCAGTGTGTGTGTGTCCAGTGTGTGTGTGTCCAGTGTGTGTGTGTCCTGTGTGTGTGTGTGTCCAGTGTGTATGTGTGTGTGTGTGTGTCCAGTATGTATGTGTGTGGGTCCAGTGTGAGTGTGTGTGTTTGTGTGTGTCCAGTGTGTGTGTCTGTGTGTGTCCAGTGTGTGTGAGTGTGTGTGTCCAGTGTGTTTGTGTGTGTGTGTGTGTGTGTGTGTGTGTGTGTCAGGTGTGTGTGTCCAGTGTGTATGTGTGTGTGTGTCCAGTGTGTGTGTGTCCAGCGTATGTGTGTGTGTCCAGTGTGTATGTGTGTGTGTGTGTCCAGTGTGTATGTGTGTGGGTCCAGTGTGTGTGTGTGTGTGTGTGTCCAGTGTGTGTGTGTGTATGTGTTTGTGTGTGTATGTGTGTGTGTCCAGTGTCTGTGAGTGTGTGTGTCCAGTGTGTGTGAGTGTGTGTGTCCAGTGTGTGTGAGTGTGTGTGTCTAGTGTGTGTGTCCTGTGTGTGTGTGTGTGTGTGTCAGGTGTGTGTGTGTCCAGTGTGTGTGTGTGTGTGTGTGTCCAGTGTGTGTGTGTGTGTGTCCAGTGTGAATGTGTGTGTGTCGTGTGTGTGTGTGTCCAGTGTGTATGTGTGTGGGTCCAGTGTGAGTGTGTGTGTTTGTGTGTGTCCAGTGTGTGTGTGTCCAGTGTGTGTGTGTGTGTGTGTGTCCAGTGTGTGTGTGTGTGTGTCCATTGTGTGTGTGTGTCCTGTGTGTGTGTGTGTGTCAGGTGTGTGTGTGTGTCCCCAGCGTATGTGTGTGTGTCCAGTGTGTGTGTGTCCAGTGTGTGTGTGTCCAGTGTGTGTGTCCAGTGTGTGTGAGTGTGTGTGAGTGTGTCCAGTGTGTGTGAGTGTGTATGTCCAGTGTGTGTGTGTGTTTGTGTGTGTCCAATGTGTGTGTCCTGTGTTTGTGTGTGTGTGTATGTTTGTGTGTGTCCAGTGTGTATGTGTCCAGCGTATGTGTGTGTGTCCAGTGTGTATGTGTGTGTGTGTCCAGTGTGTATGTGTGTGGGTCCAGTGTGTGTGTGTTTGTGTGTGTCCAGTGTGTGTGAGTGTGTGAGTGTGTGTCCTGTGTGTGTGTGTCAGGTGTGTGTGTGTCCAGTGTGTGTGTGTGTATCCAGTGTGTGTGTGTGTCCAGTGTGTGTGTCCTTTGTGTGTGTGTGTGTCAGGTGTGTGTGTGTCCAGTGTGTATGTGTGTGGGTCCAGTGTGAGTGTGTGTGTGTGTGTGTGTCCAGAGTATGTGTGTGTGTCCAGTGTGTGTGTGTGTGTTTGTGTCCAGTGTGTGTGAGTGTGTGTGTCCAGTGTGTGTGTCCAGTGTGTGTGTGTGTCCTGTGTGTGTGTGTGTGTGTCCTGTGTGTGTGTGTGTGTCAGGTGTGTGTGTGTGTCAGGTGTGTGTGTGTTCTCTGTGTGTGTGTGTGTGTCCAGTGTGTGTGTGTTCTCTGTGTGTGTGTGTGTGTCCAGTGTGTGTGTGTTCAGTGTGTGTGTGTGTGTCCAGTGTGTGTGTCCAGAGTGTGTGTGTGTCCATTGTGTGTGTGTGTCCAGTGTGTGGGTGTGTGTGTGTGTGTGTGTGTGTGTCCAGTGTGTGTGTGTGTGTGTCCTGTGTGTGTGTGTGTCTGTGTGTGTCAGGTGTGTGTGTCCAGTGTGTGTGTGTGTGTCCTGTGTGTGTGTGTGTGTCAGGTGTGTGTGTGTGTGAGTGTCCAGTGAGTGTGAGTGTGTGTGTCCAGTGTGTGTGTGTGTGTGTCCAGTGTGTGTGTGTGTGTGTGTGTGTGTGTGTGTGTGTCCAGTGTGTGTGTGTGTGTCCTGTGTGTGTGTGTGTGTATGTCCTGTGTGTGTGTGTGTCCAGTGTGTGTGAGTGTGTGTGTCCAGTGTGTGTGTGTGTGTGTGTGTGTGTGTCCAATGTGTGTGTCCTGTGTGTGTGTGTCCAGTGTGTATGTGTGTGTGTGTCCAGCGTATGTGTGTGTGTCCAGTGTGTATGTGTGTGTGTGTCCAGTGTGTATGTGTGTGGGTCCAGTGTGTGTGTGTTTGTGTGTGTCCAGTGTGTGTGAGTGTGTGAGTGTGTGTGTCCAGTGTGTGTGTGTGTCCAGTGTGTGTGTGTGTCCAGTGTGTGTGTGTGTGTGTCCAGTGTGTGTGAGTGTGTGTGTAAGTGTGTATGTGTGTGTGTCCAGTGTCTGTGTGTGTGTCCAGTGTGTGTGAGTGTGAGTGTCCAGTGTGTGTGTCCAGTGTGTGTGTGTGTGTCCAGTGTGTGTGAGTGTGAGTGTCCAGTGTGTGTGTCCAGTGTGTGTGTGTGTGTCCAGTGTGTGTGTGTGTGTGCCCAGTGTGTGTGTGTGTCCAGTGTGTGTGTGTCCTGTGTGTGTGTGTGTGTGTGTCAGGTGTGTGTGTGTCCAGTGTGTGTGAGTGTGTATGTGTGTGTGTCCAGTGTCTGTGTGTGTGTCCAGTGTGTGTGAGTGTGAGTGTCCAGTGTGTGTGTCCAGTGTGTGTGTGTGTGTCCAGTGTGTGTGATTGTGTGTGTCCAGTGTGTGTGTGTCCAGTGTGTGTGTGTCCAGTGTGTGTGTGTCCAGTGTGTGTGTGTCCTGTGTGTGTGTGTGTCCAGTGTGTATGTGTGTGTGTGTGTCCAGTATGTATGTGTGTGGGTCCAGTGTGAGTGTGTGTGTTTGTGTGTGTCCAGTGTGTGTGTCTGTGTGTGTCCAGTGTGTGTGAGTGTGTGTGTCCAGTGTGTTTGTGTGTGTGTGTGTGTGTGTGTGTGTGTCAGGTGTGTGTGTCCAGTGTGTATGTGTGTGTGTGTCCAGTGTGTGTGTGTCCAGCGTATGTGTGTGTGTCCAGTGTGTATGTGTGTGTGTGTGTCCAGTGTGTATGTGTGTGGGTCCAGTGTGTGTGTGTGTGTGTGTGTGTGTCCAGTGTGTGTGTGTGTATGTGTTTGTGTGTGTATGTGTGTGTGTCCAGTGTCTGTGAGTGTGTGTGTCCAGTGTGTGTGAGTGTGTGTGTCCAGTGTGTGTGAGTGTGTGTGTCTAGTGTGTGTGTCCTGTGTGTGTGTGTGTGTGTGTCAGGTGTGTGTGTGTCCAGTGTGTGTGTGTGTGTGTGTGTCCAGTGTGTGTGTGTGTGTGTCCAGTGTGAATGTGTGTGTGTCGTGTGTGTGTGTGTCCAGTGTGTATGTGTGTGGGTCCAGTGTGAGTGTGTGTGTTTGTGTGTGTCCAGTGTGTGTGTGTCCAGTGTGTGTGTGTGTGTGTGTGTCCAGTGTGTGTGTGTGTGTGTCCATTGTGTGTGTGTGTCCTGTGTGTGTGTGTGTGTCAGGTGTGTGTGTGTGTCCCCAGCGTATGTGTGTGTGTCCAGTGTGTGTGTGTCCAGTGTGTGTGTGTCCAGTGTGTGTGTCCAGTGTGTGTGAGTGTGTGTGTGTGTGTCCAGTGTGTGTGAGTGTGTATGTCCAGTGTGTGTGTGTGTTTGTGTGTGTCCAATGTGTGTGTCCTGTGTTTGTGTGTGTGTGTATGTTTGTGTGTGTCCAGTGTGTATGTGTCCAGCGTATGTGTGTGTGTCCAGTGTGTATGTGTGTGTGTGTCCAGTGTGTATGTGTGTGGGTCCAGTGTGTGTGTGTTTGTGTGTGTCCAGTGTGTGTGAGTGTGTGAGTGTGTGTCCTGTGTGTGTGTGTCAGGTGTGTGTGTGTCCAGTGTGTGTGTGTGTATCCAGTGTGTGTGTGTGTCCAGTGTGTGTGTCCTTTGTGTGTGTGTGTGTCAGGTGTGTGTGTGTCCAGTGTGTATGTGTGTGGGTCCAGTGTGAGTGTGTGTGTGTGTGTGTGTCCAGAGTATGTGTGTGTGTCCAGTGTGTGTGTGTGTGTTTGTGTCCAGTGTGTGTGAGTGTGTGTGTCCAGTGTGTGTGTCCAGTGTGTGTGTGTGTCCTGTGTGTGTGTGTGTGTGTCCTGTGTGTGTGTGTGTGTCAGGTGTGTGTGTGTGTCAGGTGTGTGTGTGTTCTCTGTGTGTGTGTGTGTGTCCAGTGTGTGTGTGTTCTCTGTGTGTGTGTGTGTGTCCAGTGTGTGTGTGTTCAGTGTGTGTGTGTGTGTCCAGTGTGTGTGTCCAGAGTGTGTGTGTGTCCATTGTGTGTGTGTGTCCAGTGTGTGGGTGTGTGTGTGTGTGTGTGTGTCCAGTGTGTGTGTGTGTGTGTCCTGTGTGTGTGTGTGTGTCTGTGTGTGTCAGGTGTGTGTGTCCAGTGTGTGTGTGTGTGTCCTGTGTGTGTGTGTGTGTCAGGTGTGTGTGTGTGTGAGTGTGAGTGTGTGTGTCCAGTGTGTGTGTGTGTGTGTGTGTCCAGTGTGTGTGTGTGTGTGTGTGTGTGTGTGTGTGTGTCCAGTGTGTGTGTGTGTGTCCTGTGTGTGTGTGTGTGTGTCCTGTGTGTGTGTGTGTCCAGTGTGTGTGTGTTCTCTGTGTGTGTGTGTGTGTCCAATGTGTGTGTGTTCAGTGTGTGTGTGTGTGTCCAGTGTGTGTGTGTTCAGTGTGTGTGTGTGTGTGTGTCCAGTGTGTGTGTGTGTGTCCAGAGTGTATGAGTGTGTGTCCTGTGTGTGTGTGTGTCCAGTGTGTGTGTGTTCTCTGTGTGTGTGTGTGTGTCCAATGTGTGTGTGTTCAGTGTGTGTGTGTGTGTCCAGTGTGTGTGTGTTCAGTGTGTGTGTGTGTGTGTGTCCAGTGTGTGTGTGTGTGTCCAGAGTGTGTGTGTGTCCATTGTGTGTGTGTCCCCAGTGTGTGGGTGTGTGTGATCAGTGTGTGTGTGTGTCCAGTGTGTGTCAGTGTGTGTGTGTGTGTTCAGAATGTGTGTGTGTGTGTGTCCAGTGTTTGTGTGTCCAGTGTGTGTGTGTGTGTCCAGTATGTGTGTGTCCAGTGTGTGTGTCCAGTGTGTCAGTGTGTGTGTCCAGTGTGTGTGTGTGTTCAGAATGTGTGTGTGTGTGTCCAGTGTTTGTGTGTCCAGTGTGTGTGTGTGTCCAGTATGTGTGTGTCCAGTGTGTGTGTCCAGTGTGTCAGTGTGTGTGTTCAGTGTGTCAGTGTGTGTGTTCAGTGTGTGTGTGTTCCCAGTGTGTGTGTGTGTGTGTGTCAGTGTTACCATGGTTATTATTTACAGGGACACTGAGGAGTCATCATAAACCCTAAACCCTGGATAGAGGGGCTCAGTGAATGTGGAGTGGAATGTGTTCAGGTGGGTCAGTGTGTCAGAGGAGATTCTGTAGAAGGACAGAGTGCCGGCTGGCCAGTCCAGATACACTCCTACTCTGTGGGAGCTGGAGGAGGGGACGTCTATGGTAGTGGACTTCTTATTGTGACAGGCAGAGTAACGTTTGTCAGAGCAGAGCAGACTCCAGGACTTGTCATTCCATCCAATCCCAAAGTCATCACCCCTTCCTCTCCTGCTGATTCCTTTATATGCCACTCCTATACCAGCCCATCTCCCACTCCACTCTACCTCCCAGTAACAGCGCCCAGTCAGACCCTCTCTACACAGCACCTGTCTCCAGTCCTCAAATCTCTCTGGGTGATCAGGATACGGCTGCTCCTCTCTCCTACATGTCACCTTTCTGTTCTCCTCAGACAGAGAGAGGAATCTGTTTACTGTGTTTGGGTCCAGTGTGAGATCACAGACATCTGATGGATGAAACCAGACACAATATTAGAAATCATCATCATTCACATTAGAATGTTAACTCACTTTTCACTAATTCATTTAATGTAGATGTTTCTAGGTATCAAAAGGAGAAGTTAAGGTAACTTGAGATTTGTTCAATGATCATATGTTATACTGTATGGTAATATAAAAAACACTTATTCCCATTAATTACACACACACACACACACACACACACACACACACACATCCTGAACAAACACAAACACACACACACACACACATTGTCAAAGCAACTCTTAGTAAACTTTGGTGTCCCTGATTTGTGCTTCTGTAGAACTACAGCTGATATTTAATATGACCAAGTAAGTAATGATGGTGGTCTTTGACTTTGACTTCACTTGAATTAAAGACTTATTCATAGTCATATTCTTCACAGCAGTCAACACTCACATTTTCTAAGTCCAGGTTTCATTGTGTTCTCTCCACCATGTTCCACACTGTAGCGGTAAGCAGAAGAACAGACAGTCATTGAGGGATACACCTGAACTCACACACACACACATTGGACACACACACACACACACACACACAGTCATTATATAACTTTGTCCAAGCTGTGGTAAGAATGCTTGTCCAGTGTGTGTGTCCAGTGTGTGTAACTTGTGTGTGTGTGTGTCCAGTGTGTGTGTGTGTGTGTCCAGTGTGTGTGTCTGTCCAGTGTGTGTGTGTATCCAGTGTGTGTGTGTGTCCAGTGTGTGTGTCTAGTGTGTGTGTGTTTCTAGTGTGTGCGTGTGTGTGTGTGTGTGTGTGTGTCTAGTGTGTGTGTGTGTCTAGTGTGTGTGTCCAATGTGTTTGTGTATATCTAGTGTGTCTATTGTGTGTGTTTGTGTCCTGTGTGTGTGTTTGTGTCCAGTGTGTGTGTGTGTGTGTGTGTATGTGTCCAGTGTTTGAGTGTATGTGTGTGTGTGTGTGTTCAGTGTGTCTGTGTGTGTTTCCAGTGTGTGTGTGTGTTTGTGTGTGTGTGTGTCCAGTGTGTGTGTGTGTGTGTGTGTGTGTCCAGTGTGTGTGTGTGTGTGTCCAGTGTACGTGTCTATGTGTGTGTGTGCGTGTGTGTATGTGTGTGTGTCTGGTGTGTGTGTGTGTGTGTGTGTGTATGTGTGTGTGTAGCGTGTGTGTCCAGTGTGTGTGTGTGTGTGTCCAGTGTGTGTGTGTGTGTGTGTGTGTGTGTGTGTGTGTGTGTTTGTGTCCAGGGTAAGTTTCTCTGTGTGTGTGTCTAGTGTGTGTGTCCAGTGTGTGTGTGTGTTCAGTGTGTGTGTGTGTGTCCAGTGAGTGTGTGTATGTGTGTGTGTGTCTAGTGTGTATGTGTCCAGTGTGTGAGTATATGTGTGTGTGTGTGTGTGTTCAGTGTGTCTCTGTGTTTCCAGTGTGTGTGTGTGTGTGCGTGTGTGTGTCCAGTGTGTGTGTGTGTCCAGTGTGTGTGTGTCCAGTGTGTGTGTGTGTGTGTGTGTGTGTCCAGTGTATGTTTCTATGTGTGTGTGTGTGTGTGTGTGTGTGTGTGTGTGTCTGGTGTGTGTGTGTGTGTGTGTATGTGTGTGTGTAGCGTGTGTGTCCAGTGTGTGTGTGTGTGTGTCCAGTGTGTGTTTGTGTGTGTGTGTGTGTGTGTGTGTGTGTTTGTGTCCAGGGTAAGTTTCTCTGTGTGTGTGTCTAGTGTGTGTGTCCAGTGTGTGTGTGTTTTCAGTGTGTGTGTGTGTGTGTCCAGTGAGTGTGTGTATGTGTGTGTGTGTCTAGTGTGTATGTGTCCAGTGTGTGAGTATATGTGTGTGTGTGTGTGTGTTCAGTGTGTCTGTGTGTTTCCAGTGTGTGTGTGTGTGTGCGTGTGTGTGTCCAGTGTGTGTGTTTGTGTGTGTGTGTGTCCAGTGTGTGTGTGTGTGTGTGTGTGTGTGTGTGTGTCCAGTGTACGTTTCTATGTGTGTGTGTGTGTGTGTGTGTGTTTGTGTGTGTGTGTGTTTGTGTGTACAGCGTGTGTTTGTGTGTGAGTGTGTCCAGTGTACGTGTCTGTTTGTGCGTCTAGTATGTGTGTTTGTGTGCGTCCAGTGTTTGTGTGTGTCCAGTGTGTGTGTGTGTGTGTGTTTGTGTGTGTGGGTCCAGTGTGTGTGTCCAGTGTGTGTGCGTGTATCCACACTAGACACACACACACACACACACACACACACACACACACAGGACACACACACACACACACAGTCTTTATATAACTTAGTCCAAGTGGTGGTCAGAATGTTTGTCTTAACTAGCCTGATAACTCCAACATGTCTGATATGAACATTGACATAAACCCTCTACATACTTGAGTTTCTCCAGTCTGCAGTGTGGATCCTCCAGTCCAGCAGAGAGCAGTCTGACTCCTGAGTCTCCTGGGTGATTGTAGCTCAGGTCCAGCTCTCTCAGGAGTGAGGGGTTTGACTTCAGAGCTGAGACCAGAGAAGCACAGCCTTCCTCTGTGACTAGACAGCCTGACAGCCTGCAAAGAGTCAAATCATATTAAAACCACACTGCTATTCTTTGGTGGTGAAAATAGTGGCAATATATTTTTTCAACATATTCAGATATATCAGTGTCCTGAAACCTGACATATCTATTCATAAATTAATGTATCATTATTTGAAATTATCAAATTATTGCTTGTAGATAGAAACATGTATTGTACAAATATTTGAGTAGACTGACCAGACCATTTTAAAAAGCAGTATCAGTCAAAAGACAGACAGTGAGGTATCAGATTTAGATTTAATTTATGTATATCTGTTTCAACATTTAGAAATGAAAGCACTTTATGTATCTAGTCCCCCCATTTGAAGAAGTCAAAAGTATTCTGACCAATTCACTTATAGTGTATTAAAGTAGTCAAAAGTTTAGTATTTGGTCCCAAACTCGTTGGTTGCATTTGCAGTTTGTTTTGGTTGTGTTTTGGGTTATGTTTTGCCCGATAGTAACTGAATGGTGGATGATGACTGGAGTAATTTTCTGTCTAAGTGAGTAGATAACATGTTTCTAAACACTACTAAATTAATCCTGATGATGCCATGATTAAGAAAAATCATGAATGAATCATGAATAATAATGAGTGAGAGAGTTACAGAGGCTACAACAAAACATGCTAACCTCTCACCATTACCAATAACAGAGGGGGAATGATCCTTGTTCCTCTGTAACTTTCTCATTCATCATCATTCATGATTCATTCATGATTATTCATAATCATAGTAGCGTCCACATGAATGTAGAAGTGTTCAGAAACATCTTCTATTCTTACTGACAATACAAGTGAAGTGACTCCAAAATTACAGGACATTATTCACCATTCAGTTTCTATTAGGAAAAACATCATCCAAAACACAACCAAGACAAACTGCAAATGCATTCAACAAGTTTGTAGAAACACAAGCTTGATGTAATCACTGCAGGTAAGGAATATGGGACCAAATACTAAACTTTGGACTAAATTAATTTGTCCAAATACTTATTACTTTTTCAAATGGGAGAACTAGATACATTAAGTGCTTTCATTTCTAAACAGTACAACAGGTATGTATGAATACCCTCAAATAAAAAGTGACATTCTGTACTGTTGCCTAATATGAAACATTACATCTCAAATCCAAAATGATGGAGCATAGCACCAAATGTAAAACTGTAAGCTTCACTGTCCAAACACATATGGTGTGGACTATGTGTGCCTGGTAAACACATGTGGATCTGGTGAACAGTTCTCACTTGTTGACCAACTACAGGAATACTGACCTCAGAGTCTCCAGTTTACAGTGGGGATTCCCCAGTCCAGCAGAGAGCAGCTTCACTCCTGAATCCTTCAGGTCATTGTTACTCAGATCCAGCTCTCTCAGGTGTGAGGGGTTTGAACTGAGAACTGAGGCCAACACTTCACAGGATGTGTCTGTGAGTTTACAGCCAGTGAGTCTGTCAACAGAGTAAATACCACGAGGGACAGGTTGTATTAAAATGTTACATTTAGCTTCCCTGCTTACACTGTTACCTCTGCACTAATAATGTGAACACTGTGTATAGATGTCTCAATGCTACAACTTTTCTGATCCGTTTGTATTACAGTTTGTTTAAGACTTTTCAGCTGATAGAAAGTTTAGTCAGCCAATGAAAATGTTGTTGTTCTTACATACAGTAAAGTTTGGTCTCAGGGATAGTCACATGAGTACTTACAGAGCCAGTCAGCCAATAAAAATGCTGCTGTAACTACAATGTATTTTGGTGTGGGATATTTCCATGAATACTTACAGAGCTTTCCTGCAGCCTCTCACAGCTGGGAGCAGTCTCCTACGACCCTCCTCTGATGTCTTGTATACCTTCAGGTCAAATACATCCAGAACCTCCTCTGATATCTGTAGCATGTAGGCCAGTGCTGAACACTGAGAAAGTGTGAGGTTTTTGGATCTCTTCTCTGACCTCAAGTACGCTTGGATTTCCTCTTGTACTGAATGGTCTTTCATCTCTATCAGACAGTGGAAGAGATTGATGCACCTCTCAGGGGAGATGTTCTTCCTCTGCATCACCTTAAGGGATCGGATTGTTTTCTGGACGCTGTCTGGACTGCTTTCTGTCTGTGTCACCAGACCTCGTAGGAGTTTCTGATTGGACTCCAGTGACATGCCATGAAGGAAGCGGACAAAGAGGTCCAGGTGTCCGTTCTTGCTCTCCAAGGCTTTATCCACGGTACTCTTCAGCAGCTCATGCGAGGTTAGCTCTTCAGATGCAGCTCTAGACTTTCTCTTGAGGAAGGGCTTCAGTGCATCCATGTTCTTGGTTGTGTAACAATGGTACATGTAGACAGCTGAGAGAAACTCCTGAATGCTCAGATGAACAAAGCAGTACACCACTCTCTGAAATAACACAGACTCTTCTTTAAAGATTTGTGTGCACACTCCTGAGTACACTGAGGCTTCTTTGACATCAATGCCACACTCTTTCAGGTCTTCTTCATAGAACATGAGATTACCCTTCTCCAGATTTTCAAACGCCAGCTTCCCCAGCTTCAGAAGAATTTCCTTATCTGACTCCATGAGCTCCTGTTGATCCATCTCATCTCTTCCATGATATTTCTGGTTCTTCAGGCTGGTCTGAATGAGCAGGAAGTGTATTGACATCTCAGTCAGAGTCGTGGGCATCTCTCTCCTCTTGTCTGTACTCAACATGTGTTCAAGGACTATTGCAGAAATCCAACAGAAGACTGGAATGTGGCACATGATGTGGAGGCTCCTTGATGTCTTTATGTGTGAGATGATTCTGCTGGCCAGGTCCTCATCACTGAATCTCTTCCTGAAATACTCCTCCTTCTGTGGGTCATTGAACCCTCGTACCTCTGTCACCTGGTCAACACACTTAGGGGGGATCTGATTGGTTGCTGCAGGTCGGGAGGTTATCCATAGGAGAGCAGAGGGAAGCAGATTCCCCTTGATGAGGTTTGTCAGCAGAACATCGACAGACGATGTCTGGGTGACATCAGACACCTTTTCATTGTGCTGGAAATCCAATGGAAGTCTGCTTTCATCCAAACCATCAAAGATGAACATAGCTTTACAGGCAGTGAGTTTATTTGCATTGCCTATGTCTAGTTCTGTGTGGAAGCCATTTAAAAGTCTGAGAAGACTGTACTGGAGATCTTTAATCAAGTTCAGCTCCCGGAAAGGAAGCACAAATATGATATCCACATCTTGGTTCGCCTTCTCTTCAGCCCAGTCTAGGATGAACTTCTGCACAGAGACTGTTTTTCCGATGCCAGCGATGCCCTTCGTCAGCACAGTTCTGATGCTTCTCTCTTGGCCTGGTAAGGGTTTAAATATGTCATTGCAGTGGATTGCTGTGTCATGTGAGGTTGGTGTCCTGGATGCTGTCTCTAGCTGCCACACCTCATGTTCATTGTTAACCCCTTCACTCTCTCCCTCTGTGATGTAGAGCTCTGTGTAAATCCTGTTGAGGGGAGTTTGGTTCCGTGCTTTTTCCATGCCTTCTATCACACATTCATACCTCCTTTTCAGACTGTCTTTTTGGTTTACTATAGCTCTCTGTAGACTGTCATCCACTACAAGGGAAGAGGGAAAATGATGTGTATCAGAAACATTCATTGACAGGATGAAAAGTGGGCCTTCCACAACTACAGTAACTTATATTATCTCATAATATTGTAGTTAACTACTGTAAATCATATTAAGGTATTGACTTGGCCCACGTGTGCAAGTGGTCTTCCTGTTTTCAGAGCCTCGTGTTTCATTGGGTTGACTCAGCTGCTGTAGTACAGGCCGTGTTCTGGATCTCTTTCTACACTGAGGACAGTCATAGTCTCCTGAAGGAGCAGGTTTCTCCCAGTATCTGGTGATGCACTGTCTGCAGAACCTGTGTCCACAGGTGATAGAGACTGGATCCCTCAGCACCTGCTGACACACTGCACACCTGGACTGATCCTCTGGCAGAGTAGACCATCCACTACAGAGATAAAGGAGAGAGAGATTGTAGATGTTAATACTGATCCTTTAACAGAGTAGACCTTCCACTACAGAGATAAAGGAGAGAGAGATTGTAGATGTTAATACTGATCCTCTGGCAGAGTAGACCTTCCACTACAGAGATAAAGGAGAGAGAGAGAGATTGTAGATGTTAATACTGATCCTCTGGCAGAGTAGACCTTCCACTACAGAGATATAGGAGAGAGAGAGATTGTAGATGTTAATACTGATCCTCTGGCAGAGTAGACCTTCCACTACAGAGATAAAGGAGAGAGAGAGATTGTAGATGTTAATACTGATCCTCTGGCAGAGTAGACCTTCCACTACAGAGATAAAGGAGAGAGAGAGAGATTGTAGATGTTAATACTGATCCTCTGGCAGAGTAGACCATCCACTACAGAGATAAAGGAGAGAGAGAGAGATTGTAGATGTTAATACTGATCCTCTGGCAGAGTAGACCTTCCACTACAGAGATAAAGGAGAGAGAGATTGTAAATGTTAATACTGATCCTCTAACAGAGTAGACCATCCACTACAGAGATAAAGGAGAGAGAGATTGTTGATGTTAATACTGATCCTCTAACAGAGTAGACCTTCCACTACAGAGATAAAGGAGAGAGAGATTGTTGATGTTAATACTGATCCTTTAACAGAGTAGACCTTCCACTACAGAGATAAAGGAGAGAGAGAGAGATTGTAGATGTTAATACTGATCCTCTGGCAGAGTAGACCTTCCACTACAGAGATAAAGGAGAGAGAGATTGTAAATGTTAATACTGATCCTCTAACAGAGTAGACCATCCACTACAGAGATAAAGGAGAGAGAGATTGTAGATGTTAATACTGATCCTCTAACAGAGTAGACCTTCCACTACAGAGGTAAAGGAGAGAGAGAGAGATTGTAGATGTTAATACTGATCCTCTAACAGAGTAGACCTTCCACTACAGAGATAAAGGAGAGAGAGAGAGAGATTGTAGATGTTAATACTGATCCTCTAACAGAGTAGACCTTCCACTACAGAGATAAAAGAAGGTGCAGTAATCACTCTAATAAACTGTTAAAACAAATTACACATTACAAAACATATCTATATGACATCTTGAATATTCTCCTCTTCACTAGTAATATTATTCTGACTAGTGACAGACCTTGGGTCAAAGGTAATTGATCCATCACCACTGGAATTGACAGGACGATCCATGGAGAAGTCACTGATCATAGACAGACAGCTGGGAACAGAATACTCTGCTCTCTGAGTGTGGTAGTAGCCTCTGGAATGAATAACATGTCCACAGTGGTATTACTAAACTATATGAACTCAGAAGGCTGTAGAAACATGTCCACAGTGGTATTACTAAACTATATGAACTCAGAAGGTTGTAGAAACATGTCCACAGTGCCATTACTAAACTATATGAACTCAGAAGGTTGTAGAAACATGTCCACAGTGCCATTACTAAACTATATGAACTCTGAAGGTTGTAGAAACATGTCCACGGTGGTATTACTAAACTATATGAACTCAGAAGGTTGTAGAAACATGTCCACAGTGGTATTACTAAACTATATGAACTCAGAAGGTTGTAGAAACATGTCCACAGTGGTATTACTAAACTATATGAACTCAGAAGGTTGTAGAAACATGTCCACAGTGGTATTACTAAACTATATGAACTCAGAAGGTTGTAGAAACATGTCCACAGTGGTATTACTAAACTATATGAAATCAGAAGGTTGTGGAAACATGTCCACAGTGGTATTACTAAACTATATGAACTCAGAAGGTTGTAGAAACATGTCCACAGTGGTATTACTAAACTATATGAACTCAGAAGGTTGTAGAAACATGTCCACAGTGGTATTACTAAACTATATGAACTCTGAAGGTTGTAGAAACATGTCCACAGTGGTATTACTAAACTATATGAACTCAGAAGGTTGTAGAAACATGTCCACAGTGGTATTACTAAACTATATGAACTCAGAAGGCTGTAGAAACATGTCCACAGTGGTATTACTAAACTATATGAACTCTGAAGGCTGTAGAAACATGTCCACAGTGGTATTACTAAACTATATGAACTCTGAAGGTTGTAGAAACATGTCCACAGTGGTATTACTAAACTATATGAACTCAGAAGGTTGTAGAAACATGTCCACAGTGGTATTACTAAACTATATGAACTCAGGTTGTAGAAACATGTCCACAGTGCCATTACTAAACTATATGAACTCTGAAGGTTGTAGAAACATGTCCACAGTGGTATTACTAAACTATATGAACTCAGAAGGTTGTAGAAACATGTCCACAGTGGTATTACTAAACAATATCAACTCAGAAGTTGATGATACGCCTGTTGCGTAGCAGCCACTGAACTGCTCTCGGACTTACTTATTGCTGTTCACTGGACCTTATGATCACACAGCTGATGCCTGCTTGTTCCTTTATACAGTGCCCCATCCTGTTGATCTGTTTATCCTCAGCCCAAACTTTCGTTGCCATTACCAGCTGTTGTCTTAGCTCTCTCGAATAGCACCTGTGATTGCTTTATGCCTCTCTCCCATGTCAATATGCCTTGCCTATTGCTGTTTTGGTTATTTCTTATTGTACTATTTCATTGTAGAGCCCCCAGCCCAGCTCAACCTGCCTTAGACAGCTCCTTTGTCCCACCCCCCCATACATATAGATCGGCTCAATCGGTGCCTCCAGTGATGCTATCTCTTTCATTGTTACCCAACGCTTAGGTTTACCTCCACTGTACTCATATCCTTCCATATCCTTGTCTGTACATAATGTACACAACACCCGGCAATCTGCCCCCTCTATTCTCTGTACCCAATGCACTAGAAGACCAGTTCTTAAAGCCTTTAGCCGTATCCTTATTCTACTCCTCCTCTGTTCCTCTGGTGATGTAGAGGTTAACCCAGGCCCTGTAGCCCTCAGTATCACTCCTACCCCCCAGGCGCTATCATTTGTTGACTTCTGTAACCATAAAAGCCTTGGTTTCTTGCATGTTAACATAAGAAGCCTCCTCCCTAAGTTTGAGTTATTCACTGCGTTAGCACACTCCGCCAACCCTGATGTTGTAGCAGTCTGAATCCTGGCTTAGGAAGGCCACCAAAGATTCAGAAATGTCCATTCCCAACAACAATATTTTCCGTCTAGATAGAACTGCCAAAGGGGGCGGAGTTGCAATCTACTGTAGAGATAGCCTGCAGAGCTTTATCATACTATCCAGGTCAGTTTGAGCTTCTACTTCAAAAAATCCACCTTTCCAGAAATAAGTCTCTCACTGTTGCCGCTTGCTACAGACCCACCTCAGCCCCCAGCTGTGCCCTGGACACCATATGTGAATTGATTGAACCCCATCTATCCTCAGAGTTCGTATTGCTTGGCAGCGATCACTGCCTCATTGCCTGCGTCCGTAATGGGTCCGCGGTCAAACGACCACCCCACATCACTGTCAAACGCTCCCTAAAACACTTCAGCGAGCAGGCCTTTCTAATTGACCTGGCCCGGGTATCCTGGATGGATATTGACCTCATTCTGTCAGTAGAGGATGCCTGGTTGTTCTTTAAAAGTGCTTTCCTCTCCATCTTAAATAAACATGCCCCATTCAAAAAAATGCAGAATTAAGAACAGATATAGCCCCTGGTTCACCCCAGACTTGACTGCCCTTGACCAGCACAAAAACATCCTGTGGCGTACTGCATTAGCATCGAACAGCCCCCGCGATACGCAACTTTTCAGGGAAGTCAGAAACCAATATACACAATCAGTTAGGAAAGCAAAGGCTAGCTTTTTCAAACAGAAATTTGCATCCTGTAGCACTAAATCCAAAAAGCTTTGGGACACTGTAAAGTCCATGGAGAATAAGAGCACCTCCTCCCAGCTGCCCACTGCACTGAGGCTAGGAAACACTGTCACTACCACTAAATCTACGATAATCGAACATTTCAACAAGTATTTTGCTACAGCTGGCCATGCTTTCCACCTGGCTACCCCTACCCCGGCCACCTGCTCTGCACCCTCCACTGCAACTTGCCCACTCCACTGCAACTTTCTTTCTAAAATTAGCCGCGGAAATTGTCGCAACCCCTATTACTAGCCTGTTCAACCTCTCTTTCGTATCGTCTGAGATCCCCAGAGATTGGAAAGCTGCCGCGGTCATCCCCCTCTTCAAAGGGGGTGACACTCTAGATCCAAACTGTTACAGACCTATATCCATCCTGCCCTGCCTTTCGAAAGTATTTGAAAGCTAAGTTAACAAACAGATCACCGACCATTTCGAATCCCACCGTACCTTCTCCGCTATGCAATCTGGTTTCCGAGCTGGTCATGGGTGCACCTCAGCCACGCTCAAGGTCCTAAACGATATTATAACCGCGATCGATAAAAGACAGTACTGTGCAGCCGTCTTCATCGACCTGGCCAAGGCTTTCGACTCCGTCAATCACCGCATTCTAATTGGCAGACTAAATAGCCTTGGTTTCTCATATACCTGCCTCGCCTGGTTCACCAACTACTTCTCAGATAGAGTTCAATGTGTCAAATCGGAGGGCCTGTTGTCTGGACCTCTGGCAGTCTCTATGGGGGTGCCACAGGGTTCAATTCTCGGGCCGACTCTATTCTCTGTGTATATCAATGATGTCGCTCTTGCTGCTGGTGACTCTCAAATCAAATCAAATCAAATCAAGTTTTATTGGTCACATGCGCAGAATACAACAGGTGCAGACATTACAGTGAAATGCTTACTTACAGCCCTTAACCAACAGTGCACTCTCAGATCCACCTCTACGCAGACGACACCATTTTGTATACATCTGGCCCTTCATTGGACACTGTGTTAACAAACCTCCAAACGAGCTTCAATGCCATACAACACTCCTTCCGTAGCCTCCAACTGCTCTTAAACGCTAGTAAAACTAAATGCATGCTCTTCAATCGAACGCTGCTTGCACCCGCCCACCCGACTAGAATCACTACTCTCGGCGGGTCTGACTTAGAATATGTGGACAACTACAAACACCTAGGTGTCTGGTTAGACCGTAAAACTCTCCTTCCAGACTCACATTAAGCATCTCCAATCCAAAGTTAAATCTAGAATCGGCTTCCTATTTCGCAACAAAGCCTCCTTCACTCATGCTGCCAAACATGCCCTCGTAAAACTGACTATCCTACCGATCCTTGACTTCGGCGATGTCATTTACAAAATAGCCTCCAACACTCTACTCAGCAAATTGGATTTAGTCTACCACAGTGCCATCCGTTTTGTCACCAAAGCCCCGTATACTACCCACCATTGTGACCTGTACACTCTTGTTGGCTGGCCCTCACTACATATTCGTCGCCAATCCCACTGGCTCCAGGTCATCTATAAATCTCTGCTAGGCAAATCCCCACCTTATCTTAGCTCATTGGTCACCATAGCAACACCCACCCGTAGTGTGCGCTCCAGCAGGTTTATCTCACTGGTCATCCCCAAAAGTCAACACCTCCTTTGGCTGCCATTCCTTCCAGTTCTCTGCTGCTAATGACTGGAACAAACTGCAAAAATCTCTGAAGCTGGAGACTCTTATCTCCCTCACTAACTTTAAGCATTAGTTGTCAGAGCAGCTTACCGATCACTGCACCTGTACACAGCCCATCTGTAATTAGCCCACCCAACTACCTCATCCCCATATTGTTATTTATTTTGCTCATTTGCACCCCAGTATCTCTATTCGCACATCATCTTCTGCACATCTATCACTCCAGTGTTAATACTAAATTGTAACTATTTTGCACTATGGTCTATTCATTGCCTTACCTCCATAACTTACTACATTTGCACACACTGTATATATATTTTCTGTTGTATTTTTGACTTTATGTTTTGTTTTACCCCATATGTAACTCTGTGTTTTTTTTTTTATCGCACTGCTTTGCTTTACCTTGGCCAGGTCGCAGTTGTAAATGAGAACTTGTTCTCAACTGGCTTACCTGGTTAAATAAAGGTGAAATCAAATAAAATAAAAATTGTGCAGGGGTACCAGGTAGTTGAGGTAATATGTAGGTAGGGGTGAAAGTGACTAGGCAATCAGGATAGAGATTACATCTCTTTATCCAGGGAGTGCACACACACACACACACACACACACACACACACACACACACACACACACACACACACACACACACACACACACAGGGAATGTTGTGTTAGTTTAATATTGTTTCAGGACTATGAAAATTGAAAAAAGGTTTAGCCTATGGATTATGAAAACAACAAAAATAAATGGGAAAATGGGAGAGGAGAAATGACTAGAGACAGTGTTGTTTAACTCACTGACCATGACCCATGAGTTCTTCTTACCTTTGTTCACTAGAAAAGTCTCCCTCTGTAAACGTTATAGGTTGTTTCATAGACCAGTCACTCTTCATGGACACACAGCTGGGTACAGGGGAGGCTGGTCTCTCCTGCTTGATTGGGCTTCAACACAACAGAGACAAACATTACATCTCTCATCTACTCTGAGCTCAGATGGGGAAACATAAGAGAGTTTCATTCCAAAACGCTATATATCCATTTTCAGAAATGTTGGTAAATTAGCTTTTATTGTTTAAAGAAATTATTAAACCAATACAAGGCTTTATAAAGGCTTCTAAAGTGGGTAATATCCACTTAAAGTTTCGGACTTGATTTGCCCTAATGAAAAATGGATCAGCCCTTACAAAAAATGCCCCTTAATTATAATCCACATAAAAATGCACATTTGCTGTTGCTGCAGGATTATTTTCATGTTGTGAGAAACTGGGTCAAATTAAGATGTGGCATCTGTAAATGCATTCATCTTAAGGTAGCTAGGTGAGACAACCACGTATCACAGTCAAACATACAGGATACGAACATTACATTCCAGCTAAACAATGGTTTTAAATCACATCTAAAATCTACAATAGTTATATTGAAGGTACCCATTAGTAATCATTTCTGATGAAAAAACACAAATGTATTTTTTTTGATGTTGCATATAGCGCTTTGGAATATAAATTCTTAAACAATATTGTCAGCTCACCTCTTAGTTTTGGTGTCATGTCCCTCAGAGAGACTCATTTTAGAGGCAGGGCCCCCCTCCTCTCTCTCCCCAGAGAGACTCATTTTAGAGGCAGGGCCCTCCTCCTCTCTCTCCCCAGAGAGACTCATTTTAGAGGCAGGGCCCTCCTCCTCTCTCTCCCCAGAGAGACTCATTTTAGACCACTGACCCCTAAACAGAGATGCAGCATGTTGGTTGTGGTGAACACAGTGACAACTCATTCTAGAATATCCATTGTTCTCTTTTATTCATTATCTCTCAGAAATAAAACATTAACTAACAGACACATCCAAACAGTCAGGTTATTTAATGCAATTACTTTCTCTAGCCCAATGACTCCTCAAAACCCACCAACAAGGCCTGAAAACTAGGCCAAAACATAGCCCCTGATAGGCCTACATCTTATTTCAGATAGCCTCCAGTAGCCTGGGCAACATGTAGGCAAGATGTAAGCTGAATGATTTAGCAGCTTGCTTAGTTCAAATTGACAGATTCATTTATTTAACATGAATAGCAAGACGATTTTGAGGTAGGAAGTGCTTCTGTTGCCCAGTAGCCTGCTGGAATAGGCTACTGAGGATGGGGTCGTAATTTCAATCAATGAATCAAATATTAATAATATGGATATGAACTGAATAGGCCCATGCTTGTCAACAACAGCCAGGTTATTTCTTTACCTGTAGCCTAATCTGGCTGACTGTTACCTTCAATCTAATGCATTCTAACATCTGATCAGCAATTGCAATAGAACTGTGATCATGGTGACACTTGATAACTTCCAATTGAATTAACTAAACACGGCCATTTATAGTTGCATAATAACACGAGGCTACAACAACATTTATTTTATCTGTTTGCCAGCTCCAGGTTGTCTACACAAGTGGCACACAATGATTTGCAACTAGACTATATACAAGGAGTACCAGTACTGAGTCAATGTCCAGGGGTACCAGGTAGTTGAGGTGATAACTAGACTATATACAAGGACTACCAGTACTGAGTCAATGTGCAGGGGTACCAGGTAGTTGAGGTAATAACTAGACTATATACAAGGAGTACCAGTACTGAGTCAATGTGCAGGGGTACCAGGTAGTTGAGGTAATAACTAGACTATTTTCAAGGAGTACCAGTACTGAGTCAACGTGCAGGGGTACCAGGTAGTTGAGGTAATAACTAGACTATATTCAAGGAGTACCAGTACTGAGTCAATGTGCAGGGGTACCAGGTAGTTGAGGTAATAACTAGACTATATTCAAGGAGTACCAGTACTGAGTCAATGTGCAGGGGTACCAGGTAGTTGAGGTAATAACTAGACTATATTCAAGGAGTACCAGTACTGAGTCAATGTGCAGGGGTACCAGGTAGTTGAGGTAATAACTAGACTATATACAAGGAGTACCAGTACTGAGTCAACGTGCAAGGTACCAGGTAGTTGAGGTAATAACTAGACTATATACAAGGAGTACCAGTACTGAGTCAATGTGCAGGGGTACCAGGTAGTTGAGGTAATTGAGGTAATATGTACATGTAGGTAGGGGTAAAAGTGACTAGGCAATCAGGATAGAGATTACATCTCCTCATCCAGGGAGTGCACACACACACACACACACACACACACACACACACACACACACACACACACACACACACACACACACACACAGGGAATGTTGTGTTAGTTTAATATTGTTTCAGGACTATGAAAATTGAAAAAAGGTTTAGCCTATGGATTATGAAAACAACAAAAATAAATGGGAAAATGGGAGAGGAGAAATGACTAGAGACAGTGTTGTTTAACTCACTGACCATGACCCATGAGTTCTTCTTACCTTTGTTCACTAGAAAAGTCTCCCTCTGTAAACGTTATAGGTTGTTTCATAGACCAGTCACTCTTCATGGACACACAGCTGGGTACAGGGGAGGCTGGTCTCTCCTGCTTGATTGGGCTTCAACACAACAGAGACAAACATTACATCTCTCATCTACTCTGAGCTCAGATGGGGAAACATAAGAGAGTTTCATTCCAAAACGCTATATATCCATTTTCAGAAATGTTGGTAAATTAGCTTTTATTGTTTAAAGAAATTATTAAACCAATACAAGGCTTTATAAAGGCTTCTAAAGTGGGTAATATCCACTTAAAGTTTCGGACTTGATTTGCCCTAATGAAAAATGGATCAGCCCTTACAAAAAATGCCCCTTAATTATAATCCACATAAAAATGCACATTTGCTGTTGCTGCAGGATTATTTTCATGTTGTGAGAAACTGGGTCAAATTAAGATGTGGCATCTGTAAATGCATTCATCTTAAGGTAGCTAGGTGAGACAACCACGTATCACAGTCAAACATACAGGATACGAACATTACATTCCAGCTAAACAATGGTTTTAAATCACATCTAAAATCTACAATAGTTATATTGAAGGTACCCATTAGTAATCATTTCTGATGAAAAAACACAAATGTATTTTTTTTGATGTTGCATATAGCGCTTTGGAATATAAATTCTTAAACAATATTGTCAGCTCACCTCTTAGTTTTGGTGTCATGTCCCTCAGAGAGACTCATTTTAGAGGCAGGGCCCCCCTCCTCTCTCTCCCCAGAGAGACTCATTTTAGAGGCAGGGCCCTCCTCCTCTCTCTCCCCAGAGAGACTCATTTTAGAGGCAGGGCCCTCCTCCTCTCTCTCCCCAGAGAGACTCATTTTAGACCACTGACCCCTAAACAGAGATGCAGCATGTTGGTTGTGGTGAACACAGTGACAACTCATTCTAGAATATCCATTGTTCTCTTTTATTCATTATCTCTCAGAAATAAAACATTAACTAACAGACACATCCAAACAGTCAGGTTATTTAATGCAATTACTTTCTCTAGCCCAATGACTCCTCAAAACCCACCAACAAGGCCTGAAAACTAGGCCAAAACATAGCCCCTGATAGGCCTACATCTTATTTCAGATAGCCTCCAGTAGCCTGGGCAACATGTAGGCAAGATGTAAGCTGAATGATTTAGCAGCTTGCTTAGTTCAAATTGACAGATTCATTTATTTAACATGAATAGCAAGACGATTTTGAGGTAGGAAGTGCTTCTGTTGCCCAGTAGCCTGCTGGAATAGGCTACTGAGGATGGGGTCGTAATTTCAATCAATGAATCAAATATTAATAATATGGATATGAACTGAATAGGCCCATGCTTGTCAACAACAGCCAGGTTATTTCTTTACCTGTAGCCTAATCTGGCTGACTGTTACCTTCAATCTAATGCATTCTAACATCTGATTCTCAATTGAGATAGAACTGTGACCATGGTGACACTTGATAACTTCCAATTGAATTAACTAAACACGGCCATTTATAGTTGCATAATAACACGAGGCTACAACAACATTTATTTTATCTGTTTGCCAGCTCCAGGTTGTCTACACAAGTGGCACACAATGATTTGCAACTAGACTATATACAAGGAGTACCAGTACTGAGTCAATGTCCAGGGGTACCAGGTAGTTGAGGTGATAACTAGACTATATACAAGGACTACCAGTACTGAGTCAATGTGCAGGGGTACCAGGTAGTTGAGGTAATAACTAGACTATATACAAGGAGTACCAGTACTGAGTCAATGTGCAGGGGTACCAGGTAGTTGAGGTAATAACTAGACTATATACAAGGAGTACCAGTACTGAGTCAATGTGCAGGGGTACCAGGTAGTTGAGGTAATAACTAGACTATATTCAAGGAGTACCAGTACTGAGTCAATGTGCAGGGCCCCCCTCCTCTCTCTCCCCAGAGAGACTCATTTTAGAGGCAGGGCCCCCCTCCTCTCTCTCCCCAGAGAGACTCATTTTAGACCACTGACCCCTAAACAGAGATGCAGCATGTTGGTTTTGGTTACCACAGTGACAACTAATTCTAGAATGTCCATTGTTCTCTTTTACTCATGATCTCTTAGAAATAAAGCGTCTGCTAAATGGCATATTATTATTATTATTACATATCGAAACAGTCAGGTGATTTAATGCAATCAGATGAACATCTGGTTGTGACATCTCTTCTCCATGTTAACTGTCAATAATAATAATAGGTCACTGTTTGTTAAGGTAGTTATAGACAGTGCAGCAACACAAGGCCATGTCTCACACTTATTTGTATTAATTAAAAGTCGGCCATTTTTTGTCTTTGAATCTGAGAATGTAGACAGAAGGGCTAAAACAGACATGATTTATCTGAGGGGAAATCATTGATCCATTCAGAAAGTATTTTTGCAACAAGTAGGAGATTTATATTATGTAAAGTAGGCTAGGTTATAATATATAATAGCGGTTTGTTAGTGATATGCAGATGGAGGTCTATACCTCAGCTATAGCCTATATATCCTAGATGACCAGCCTAAACCTGTTCAGATCAGTTCCCATAACGTTACAGGCCTACCAGTAGCAGGACAGAGCATGTAGCCTAGGCATGACATGTTTCACATTTCCAACAGAGACCATCAGGTTGGTCAGCATGATAAGTGATCATATATCAAACCTACTCTGACTATTGAATGTCTGTAAACGACCTAACTTTCTAATATAATAGTTCTATGTAGCCTAGACTTACCAGAGTCTGCCCGTCTTTCCTTAAACTCAACACATTTATCCTAATTTTAATGTTGCCAATAAATGTGTCCCACAGTTTAAACAGCCATTTTGTAAGTGCGTAGGCTACACACTTACTTTGTATTTCATATGAGGAAACTGGTGCGGCCGCCTGTTTTCTTGCAGATGAAGTAGCCTCTCATAGGGAACTCATTCAACCAGCCTAAACAACAGTAAATAAAATATGTCAAATGGTCAAGAAACAATGGTCTAAAGAGAATCATGTCCTCCTAATATAGCCATGTACATTAAAGACAGGTATATTGCTACAGATGTAGGATCTTAATTTGAGCCCGTTTGCTACAGCAGGAAAATAATCCTGAAGCAACACGACATTTTGAATTATCATGTGGATTATAATGAATTGACATTTTTCAAAAGGGAAAGGTGGAAAAGTGGAAATTACAAACTTCAGAAGCCTTTTTAACCCTCAAATACACAACAAGTTTTAGTTCTCCTGCAACAGGCTGATTAAATTAAGATCCTACATCTGTACAGAGCTTGTCTTTATCTAAACCAAGGCAGTTTGCATTATTAGCAATGATGTTGCAACTGTCAGCTGCTGTAAACCTATGTGATTGGATGTTATAGACCCCCATCTGAACAGTTTCTTTCCCCATGCTGTGGCCCTCACCAACTGGCCATCTGGCCCATAGAGACTAAAGGACAATGCACTCTATGGGAAAGTATTGGGAAGGTAGAAAGATAGCAGTGAATATGAGACATGGGGGAAGGTATTGGGAAGGTTGAAAGATAACTGTGAATGTGAGACATTGGGAAGGTATTGGGAACGTTGAAAGATAACTGTGAATATGAGACATGGGGGAAGGTATTGGGAAGGTAGAAAAATAACATTGAATTTCTCCCAAGTATCTCAAACGGGAAGTTAAATTAGTCACAGGGGTGTGCTAACTAAAGTAGTGTTGCAAAAGCCTTTCCACCCCACTCTTCCCCATCAGTCTCAAGAACAGAACCTGTGGTTTAATGTAGATACATGTAGATACAACAGAAACAAGATGTGATACTATCAACTTCTCTTTTACAAGAACAGAGACATTTCCCAGAGGAGGCTGGTGGGAAGAGCTATAGGAGGACGGGTTCATTTTTATGGCTGAAATTGAATAAATAAATTAAGTGTTTGATACCGCTCCATTAATTCCATTCCAGTCTTTACAATGAGCCTGTCCTCCTATAGCATGCAGGTGTCCATGTTGCTGTGGAGGCAAACTATATATATATTTTAAAAAACTACCTTTAAATGTCCAATGCAGCCGTAAAAATAAAAGAAGAACATATGTGAAAATTGTGTTTTGTAGAAAATTATATAAAGTTAAAAAGACCTAATTTAAAAGTTTAAACATGTTAAAAGCAGAAATGTTCAAACCCAATCAGATTTGCAGTGGTGTGGGGAGCAATATAATCCCCTCCATTGGGATGGAAACTAGAAACTCACTGCAGGTGGAAATCACTGGGTTTACTCCATTGGACTGGAAACTAGAAACTCACTGCAGGTGGAAATCACTGGGTTTACTCCATTGGACTGGAAACTAGAAACTCACTGCAGGTGGAAATCACTGGGTTTACTCCATTGGGCTGGAAACTAGAAACTCACTGCAGGTGGAAATCACTGGGTTTACTCCATTGGACTGGAAACTAGAAACTCACTGCAGGTGGAAATCACTGGGTTTACTCCATTGGGCTGGAAACTAGAAACTCACTGCAGGTGGAAATCACAGGTTTTACTTTTATGTCACATTTTGTAAAGACTTTTCTTCTTGTCTTTTTAACTACAGATCATAGAAACGTGCTGTTTTCACAAATATAGACACTGTTGTGGTGCTGGAGAGGATGAATATGAGGTTGAAAAGTGGTGGAATTGCCTTTTAAACACCAGAATCAGACCCCAAAAAAACCTATGTCCTGCTCCCTGACTCTTCCTAAATGTTTGTATTTTACACTGCTCATTTGTCAGAATTTTTACATCACGAACAGAAAAGTATTATATGCCTTGTTACCCGTTGTTTTCACACCTATTCCCAACTTAATCTGCCAAGACAATGCGCCACTAATGAGTCTCTCTTTCCTCACTGAATAAATGACAAATGGATGAATGGGCGATAGTTGTGCACCTTACTTCACAATTGAATTTAAATGAGGCTTAACTGAATGATAAGGAGGGTGCAGATGTTGAATTCATTTAGAACAATAGTGTAATGATGAGTTTGTGTTATGCCTGTTTATCAGCAGCAAATCACTTGACCACATGCCTTGTGGGTTGATACATTTCTCTTTTATGTTTTACTTTGTAAAAATAAACTGTTACAGGACTGTTTTATTTTCTATAACTCTATTACTAATTAAATGTATTGTGGGAAACGAAAACATGCTATGAGTTGCAGAAGGCCTTTAGAATAATATCCTTGAATCTATCCAAGTTGATGAGCGGGAAACAAACTGATGCCAGTCCGCCTCACAGCCGGCCCATCAAAACTACACCTGAACTATACCTCAACTCATTGCACACATGATAAGAGTTAGCCTATAGACCAGATTACATTGGCAATAATCTGATGAGTGACAATATTATCAGTTGTCAAATTGTACATGAAGAGATGGACTCATCTTGTAATTGACAGATGCAGGGAAAGGAGCATCTCTTTATCAAATCCTCCTTCAGAGTCCCATGCAGGTAAAACATTGTGATTTCTATATAGTGCTGTATCTGAAAGAGCATATTCTGCAGTTTCTATGACACTTACCTTTATCAAATAACTCTCAACATTCAAGAGGTGAAGCTCTATTTCCAAATATCATTTTTTCACCAACATCCCTGCTGTTCATTCATTTAGCACATGACCACTCTAGTGCCAGCATTGCTCTGGTTACTAAGCAACAACGAGTAACATCATATTCTGTCGTCAATGGATGAATGTCCAATAGAAACCAGATAGAAACTGATAATAATGCATGTGACTTCTGTTTTGGTTAGCAGCGGATGTCGAAACCAACTTGCTCAATGTCTTTCCATTTCTGGGGAAAGATTCAACCAGACCAGCCGAGTGAGCGACTGTCTGAGACTGTGGTTTTGAGACACGTGGAGCAAAAATAAAAAGACACAATGTCAAGACAGCAGGTCCTGCTCTCCCTCTTCCCCAAGAACCACAGCTCCCACTGGGGAAAAATACACAATGTCAAGACAGCAGGTCCTGTTCTCCCTCTTCCCCAAGCACCACAGCTCCCACTGGGGAAAAAGACACAATGTCAAGACAGCAGGTCCTGTTCTCCCTCTTCCCCAAGCCCCACAGCTCCCACTGGGGAAAAAGGAGACACAATGTCAAGTAAGTAAGAGCGGACGGAAAAAGTCCCATAAAAACTGTGTGCAGGGCAACCGATTTGTTTGTGGGGCTTGCTCACACAAAGCCCCGAAGCTGTGTGCTGACTGTGGACCTGAAGCATAAAGAGAAGACGTGATTGGTTCATGTGTAAAGGCTCGGTACAGTGTCTGATACAATCAACACATTATTGTTTTTATATCTTGTCATTAATATATTATCACAAATATTTATTCATGGAATTAATCCTTTATAATTGTTAATGCACTGGTGCTTTTGTTTAGAAATACAGCAAATAATTTCACCTGAACACCTGGCTGGTTATATTATTATTATTATTATTATTATTATTATTATGTTTTTCATTCTACTTTGTCAAAATAAACTGTAAATGGACTTTATTAAGTACTAAAACTCTATTACTAATTAAATCTACAAATAAAGTTGATCAAAGGGATAATTACACTGTAATGTTTTTATTGTAAGGGAAACAAAAATAGGCTTTTGTCACGCCCTGGCTCTGGGGACTCTGTTATGTTGAGCCAGGGTGTGTAGATTCTATGTGTTTGTGTTCTGTGTTGTAGATCTAGTTAATGTGTTTCTATGTTGGCCAGTGTGGTGGGAAAACTGGCTGCTTAAGTATGGTTCTCAATCAGAGGCAACGTGTATCAGCTGTTGCTTGTTGTCTCTGATTGAGAACCATACTTAAGCAGCCAGTTTTCCCACAGTGTTTGTGGGATCTTGTTCCAGTGTGGTTTGTGTTAGTACCGTTGGACTTCACGTATCGTTTGTTGTTTTGTTTTCGTGTGTACACTTAATAAAATAAGTATGTTTGCCTTCAACGCTGCGCCTTGGTCCTCCTCCTTCGACGATCGTGACAGCTATAGGCCTTTTTTTATTTTACTTTGTAGAATTAACTTTTTTTTAAGTTACAAAAAATATATATTTCCACTAATATTTATTTTTAATTTAATTAATCCTTTACAATAGTTTATGCACTATGTATCAAAGATGTATTTATCAACCATGTTGTCACACCTTGCTATAGCACAGGGATGGGCAACTCCAGTCCTCGGGGCCTGATTGGTGTCACACCTTGCTCTAGTGCAGGGATGGACAACTCCAGTCCTCGGGGCCTGATTGGTGTCACACCTTGCTATAGTGCAGGGATGGGCAACTCCAGTCCTCGGGGCCTGATTGGTGTCACACCTTGCTATAGTTCAGGGATGGGCAACTCCAGTCATTGGGGGCCTGATTGGTGTCACACTTTTGCCCAAGCCCCAGCTAACACACCTGACTCCAATAATTAACTAATCATGATCTTCAGTTTAGAATGTGATTAGTTTAATCAGCTGTGTTTGCTAGGGATGGGGGAAAAGTGTGACACCCCGAAGATTGGAGTTACCCATCCCTAATAGCTGAAAGGCCAGGCGGTTCTAGTGTTAAGGACTGGTAGATGGGTGTTGCTCATGCATTCACTCATGCTGACCGGCTCCAGTACTTTGTTCTTGACTAAAGCCTCCAAGTCAGCCTTAACTTATGGTCTGATAGCATAATGTACAGGTCCTGCTTTCAGAAATGTTGGTTTGCTGTCTGGCTTAATGCTAAGCTTCCATGTAATGTCGTTCATACTACCCAGCTGTCCATTAAAGACTTCTCCATGTTTCTTTAAGATGGCAGGTAGATATGTGTCTCCATGTGTCATTGTATGCACTGATGGCCAGTCCAGTGTGATTTTCTCCATCTATGAACACCTCAGTAGTGATGCATAGTCTCCTTTCACAACATAGAGTGGCAGCTTTTCAGTTTGTCTGTTTACCTGACCTGTGACATCAGTGATGCCTCTCACAGCGACAGATTCACCTGTGTAAGTCTTTAACACGAGGTGCGCTGGTTGAAGTGGAAGGTGTTTCAGTGTCTTTTTTCTGACACAAGAGATGCAGCTGCCCGTGTGTCAATCTCCATACCCACCGGCTGTCCCTCTAGCAAGGGGGAGACATAGTAGCCGTGCGGCCCGCCAGGAAAAAGTCAGGATTTTCAGTGTGACTTCCTGGTCTGATGAGTCACTCACCTCAGTGTTCTCTTACTCAACAGTGTGAACATGTCTTTGTGTCTTTCGTTGGAATGTCTGTTTCTTGTTTCCCGTTTTTGCGTTTTCTCTGTTCTCTTTTTGTTTCTGGAGACCTGTTCGATGTTGCCCTTTTTACCACAGACTGGACAATCCATGTCCTTACACCAGCATGTAGACGTCTGATGTAACACCTTGCCACAGTGGAAGCATGTGACTTGATTTCCTGGTCTCTGATTTTCAGTTGAAACTCTGTGATCAACTTTTCATTTATTTGAAAGGAACACAGACAAGAACAAATAGCAGCAGGAATGGTTATACAGCTAGAAACACAATACTGTTAAAATATATATCAGAACAAATAGCAGCAGGAATGGTTATACAGCTAGAGACAGAATACTGTTAAATTATATATAAAATGTATATCAGTATATTATGGAAACCACTTATTGCATGTAAATACAATTATAATAATAAAATCAGTAAGGTACACATTTGCACGAAATGATCATGAATGGGCAATCTGTTGGGTAAAACCCACTACAGGAGTTATTTTATGGTTTCAGCTGCAATTGTTGTTTGGCTAGCCCCATGGATCCTAGCAGTGGATAGTTCTAAATAAATAATATCTATAAAAGTGCTGATCCAATGAGGTGTGGTGGTTGCCATCTTAGTTCCAACGTCTTTATAGCTGCTGTCAAACCTGACAACATTATACGTCTTTGCTGTAATGACAGTGGTGAATTATCATTCAGTAATAACAGTTTGGGGGAACAAGGTATGAGGATACCTCTTTCCAAAACGTGTCCCCTGGTCACTCCCAGTACATATGATTAAAGGAGCCCAAGGCACCTTGATTACATAGATCACACAGAGGAGCGGTTGTGATTTCTATTAAATGATGTTTTCTAGGTGGAAGGTTTACCCTGTGTATGAAATTAAAATGTATCAGCTGGTGATTAGGATTGTTAGATGAACCCACTAAGTTCCTGATGAACTCAACTGGTGAGCCTCTTTAGCAGCTAGTTCCGTGGACACACTGATTCCAATGTCCTTTGCCAAGGTCAGATGACTTTCAGTCAACAGTCTCTTTTGTGTAGCTTCACTCCATAGCCCACAGAGCTCACACCCAGTGGCTCTCCAGGACCAGGTTCAGAGAACACCTGACTCACTGATAATAGTCTAACACCTGGAAGGACAAGGGATTCACTAAAATTATATTTAGTGGGTTTTAATGAAGGGTTTTAATTGAAGATATTGTTGAAAGATATTGTCCATCATGTTGTGTGCAGAAGAGACTTTGGCCTTCTGGGCTTGTTCAATGACAAGGCCATTATGGAAAGAGTTGTTCAGCTGTAGAGACACATCAACACAGTAATTCAGTATATCTGGTCCTCCACCATGGAAAGAGTTGTTCAGCTGTATTGACACATCAACACAGTAATTCAGTATATCTGGTCCTCCATTATGGAAAGAGTTGATCAGCTGTATAGACACATCAACACAGTAATTCAGTATATCTGGTCCTCCATTATGGAAAGAGTTGTTCAGCTGTATAGACACATCAACAAAGTAATTCAGTATATCTGGTCCTCCATTATGGAAAGAGTTGATCAGCTGTATAGACACATCAACACAGTAATTCAGTATATCTGGTCCCCCATTATGGAAAGAGTTGTTCAGCTGTAGAGACACATCAACACAGTAATTCAGTATATCTGGTCCTCCATTATGGAAAGAGTTGTTCAGCTGTAGAGACACATCAACACAGTAATTCAGTATATCTGGTCCTCCATTACGGAAAGAGTTGATCAGCTGTATAGACACATCAACACAGTAATTCAGTATATCTGGTCCTCCATTATGGAAAGAGTTGTTCAGCTGTAGAGACACAACAACACAGTAATTCAGTATATCTGGTCCTCCATTATGGAAAGAGTTGTTCAGCTGTAGAGACACATCAACACAGTAATTCAGTATATCTGGTCCTGGTTGCCATAGTTACAGTAGGAACCCATGTTGATGAGCTACAGGGATTTAGAATTTTAACCCAAAAGCTTAAATGAAGAGAAAAGTTTCCTGTTTCAGGTCAGGGGCCGTATCCACAAACCATCTCAGAGTAGGAGTACTGATCCAGGATCAGTTTAGCCTTTTAGATCATAATGAATAAGATTATATGGACAGGTCCTAGATCAGCACTCCTACTATGAGGCCCAGTATCCTGTTTCAGGTCAGTTCTACCTTTCTGTCTGAAAATGGAATGTTCTGAAACATCCTGAAATCATAGCTTCACACTAGACTTGGGTAAAGGATTCATAATGTTGGGTACTGTATTTTAGATGAACTTGATTTCCACTGATCTTTGCACCTTTGGGACTATTCCATTCCATTTAAACAATAACTCCTAGTTGTGGTAAGAATAAATTGTGGTGTGACAGTGGCACTCTGACTCCACCTAGTGGTGTCACCACAGAGTTATATATGGGGATCCCTCTCCACTTGCCATGTCATATCAACAAATATGGTTGAGGGTTTGCATCACTGGGTTCACTCAGGTGCTGTAGTACAGGACGTGTTCTGGATCTCTTTCTACACTGAGGACAGTCATAGTCTCCTGAAGGAACAGGTTTCTCGCAGTATCTGGTGATGCACTGTCTGCAGAACCCGTGTCCACAGGTGATAGAGACTGGATCCCTCAGCACCTGCTGACACACTGCAAACCTGGACTGATCCTCTAACAGAGTAGACCTTCCACTACAGAGATAAAGGAGAGAGAGATTGTAGATGTTAATATTGATCCTCTAACAGAGTAGACCATCCACTACAGAGATAAAGGAGAGAGAGATTGCAGATGTTAATACTGATCCTCTAACAGAGTAGACCATCCACTACAGAGATAAAGGAGAGAGAGAGAGAGAGATTGTAGATGTTAATACTGATCCTTTAACAGAGTAGACCATCCACTACAGAGATAAAGGAGAGAGAGATTGCAGATGTTAATACTGATCATCTAACAGAGTAGACCATCCACTACAGAGATAAAGGAGAGAGAGATTGCAGATGTTAATAATGATCCTCTAACAGAGTAGACCATCCACTACAGAGATAAAGGAGAGAGAGATTGCAGATGTTAATACTGATCCTCTAACAGAGTAGACCTTCCACTACAGAGATAAAGGAGAGAGAGATTGCAGATGTTAATACTGATCCTCTAACAGAGTAGACCTTCCACTACAGAGATAAAGGGGAGAGAGAGATTGCAGATGTTAATACTGATCCTCTAACAGAGTAGACCATCCACTACAGAGATAAAGGAGAGAGAGAGAGATTGTAGATGTTAATACTGATCCTTTAACAGAGTAGATCATCCACTACAGAGATAAAGGAGAGAGAGAGAGAGATTGTAGATGTTAATACTGATCCTCTGGCAGAGTAGACCATCCACTATAGAGATAAAGGAGAGAGAGAGAGAGATTGTAGATGTTAATACTGATCCTTTAACAGAGTAGACCATCCACTACAGAGATAAAGGAGAGAGAGAGAGATTGTAGATGTTAATACTGATCCTCTAACAGAGTAGACCATCCACTACAGAGATAATGGAGACAGAGAGAGATTGTAGATGTTAATACTGATCCTTTAACAGAGTAGACCATCCACTAAAGAGATAAAGGAGAGAGAGATTGTAGATGTTAATACTGATCCTTTAACAGAGTAGACCTTCCACTACAGAGATAAAGGAGAGAGAGAGAGATTGTAGATGTTAATACTGATCCTTTAACAGAGTAGACCTTCCACTATAGAGATAAAGGAGAGAGAGAGAGAGATTGTAGATGTTAATACTGTTCCTCTGGCAGAGTAGACCATCCACTATAGAGATAAAGGAGAGAGAGAGAGATTGTAGATGTTAATACTGATCCTTTAACAGAGTAGATCATCCACTACAGAGATGAAGGAGAGAGAGAGAGATTGTAGATGTTAATACTGATCCTCTAACAGAGTAGACCTTCCACTACAGAGATAAAGGAGAGAGAGAGAGATTGTAGATGTTAATACTGATCCTTTAACAGAGTAGACCATCCACTACAGAGATAAAGGAGAGAGAGATTGTAGATGTTAATACTGATCCTTTAACAGAGTAGACCTTCCACTACAGAGATAAAGGAGAGAGAGATTGTAGATGTTAATACTGATCCTTTAACAGAGTAGACCTTCCACTACAGAGATAAAGGAGAGAGAGATTGTAGATGTTAATACTGATCCTTTAACAGAGTAGACCTTCCACTACAGATATAAAGGAGAGAGAGATTGTAGATGTTAATACTGATCCTCTAACAGAGTAGACCATCCACTACAGAGATAATGGAGAAAGAGAGAGATTGTAGATGTTAATACTGATCCTCTAACAGAGTAGACCTTCCACTATAGAGATAAAGGAGAGAGAGAGAGAGATTGTAGATGTTAATACTGATCCTCTGGCAGAGTAGACCATCCACTATAGAGATAAAGGCGAGAGAGAAAGATTGTAGATGTTAATACTGATCCTTTAACAGAGTAGATCATCCACTACAGAGATAAAAGAGAGAGAGAGAGAGATTGTAGATGTTAATACTGATCCTCTGGCAGAGTAGACCATCCACTATAGAGATGAAGGAGAGAGAGAGAGAATGTAGATGTTAATACTGATCCTCTAACAGAGTAGACCTTCCACTACAGAGATAAAGGAGAGATAGAGAGATTGTAGATGTTAATACTGATCCTTTAACAGAGTAGACTATCCACTACAGAGATAAAGGAGAGAGAGATTGCAGATGTTAATAATGATCCTCTAACAGAGTAGACCATCCACTACAGAGATAAAGGAGAGAGAGAGAGAGATTGTAGATGTTAATACTGATCCTTTAACAGAGTAGACCATCCACTACAGAGATAAAGGAGAGAGAGATTGCAGATGTTAATACTGATCATCTAACAGAGTAGACCATCCACTACAGAGATAAAGGAGAGAGAGATTGCAGATGTTAATACTGATCCTCTAACAGAGTAGACCATCCACTACAGAGATAAAGGGGAGAGAGAGATTGCAGATGTTAATACTGATCCTCTAACAGAGTAGACCATCCACTACAGAGATAAAGGAGAGAGAGAGAGATTGTAGATGTTAATACTGATCCTTTAACAGAGTAGATCATCCACTACAGAGATAAAGGAGAGAGAGAGAGAGAGATTGTAGATGTTAATACTGATCCTCTGGCAGAGTAGACCATCCACTATAGAGATAAAGGAGAGAGAGAGAGAGATTGTAGATGTTAATACTGATCCTTTAACAGAGTAGACCATCCACTACAGAGATAAAGGAGAGAGAGAGAGATTGTAGATTTTAATACTGATCCTCTAACAGAGTAGACCATCCACTACAGAGATAATGGAGACAGAGAGAGATTGTAGATGTTAATACTGATCCTTTAACAGAGTAGACCATCCACTATAGAGATAAAGGAGAGAGATTGTAGATGTTAATACTGATCCTCTAATGAGTAGACCATCCACTACAGAGATAAAGGAGAGAGAGAGAGATTGTAGATGTTAATACTGATCATCTAACAGAGTAGACCTTCCACTACAGAGATACAGGAGAGAGAGAGAGATTGTAGATGTTAATACTGATCCTTTAACAGAGTATACCATCCACTACAGAGATAAAGGAGAGAGAGATTGTAGATGTTAATACTGATCCTTTAACAGAGTAGACCTTCCACTACAGAGATAAAGGAGAGAGAGAGAGATTGTAGATGTTAATACTGATCCTTTAACAGAGTAGACCTTCCACTATAGAGATAAAGGAGAGAGAGAGAGAGATTGTAGATGTTAATACTGATCCTCTGGCAGAGTAGACCATCCACTATAGAGATAAAGGAGAGAGAGAGAGATTGTAGATGTTAATACTGATCCTTTAACAGAGTAGATCATCCACTACAGAGATAAAGGAGAGAGAGAGAGAGATTGTAGATGTTAATACTGATCCTCTGGCAGAGTAGACCATCCACTATAGAGATGAAGGAGAGAGAGAGAGATTGTAGATGTTAATACTGATCCTCTAACAGAGTAGACCTTCCACTACAGAGATAAAGGAGAGAGAGAGAGATTGTAGATGTTAATACTGATCCTTTAACAGAGTAGACCTTCCACTACAGAGATAAAGGAGAGAGAGATTGTAGATGTTAATACTGATCCTTTAACAGAGTAGACCTTCCACTACAGATATAAAGGAGAGAGAGATTGTAGATGTTAATACTGATCCTTTAACAGAGTAGACCATCCACTACAGAGATAAAGGAGAGAGAGAGAGATTGTAGATGTTAATACTGATCCTCTAACAGAGTAGACCATCCACTACAGAGATAATGGAGAAAGAGAGAGATTGTAGATGTTAATACTGATCCTCTAACAGAGTAGACCTTCCACTATAGAGATAAAGGAGGGAGAGAGAGAGATTGTAGATGTTAATACTGATCCTTTAACAGAGTAGACCATCCACTACAGAGATAAAGGAGAGAGAGATTGCAGATGTTAATACTGATCATCTAACAGAGTAGACCATCCACTACAGAGATAAAGGAGAGCGAGATTGCAGATGTTAATACTGATCCTCTAACAGAGTAGACCATCCACTACAGAGATTAAGGAGAGAGAGATTGCAGATGTTAATACTGATCCTCTAACAGAGTAGACCTTCCACTACAGAGATAAAGGGGAGAGAGAGATTGCAGATGTTAATACTGATCCTCTGGCAGAGTAGACCATCCACTATAGAGATAAAGGAGAGAGAGAGAGATTGTAGATGTTAATACTGATCCTTTAACAGAGTAGATCATCCACTACAGAGATAAAGGAGAGAGAGAGAGAGAGAGGTTGTAGATATTAATACTGATCATCTGGCAGAGTAGACCATCCACTATAGAGATGAAGGAGAGAGAGAGAGAATGTAGATGTTAATACTGATCCTCTAACAGAGTAGACTATCCACTACAGAGATAAAGGAGAGAGAGATTGCAGATGTTAATAATGATCCTCTAACAGAGTAGACCATCCACTACAGAGATAAAGGAGAGAGAGAGAGAGATTGTAGATGTTAATACTGATCCTTTAACAGAGTAGACCATCCACTACAGAGATAAAGGAGAGAGAGATTGCAGATGTTAATACTGATCATCTAACAGAGTAGACCATCCACTACAGAGATAAAGGAGAGAGAGATTGCAGATGTTAATACTGATCCTCTAACAGAGTAGACCATCCACTACAGAGATTAAGGAGAGAGAGATTGCAGATGTTAATACTGATCCTCTAACAGAGTAGACCTTCCACTACAGAGATAAAGGGGAGAGAGAGATTGCAGATGTTAATACTGATCCTCTAACGGAGTAGACCATCCACTACAGAGATAAAGGAGAGAGAGAGAGATTGTAGATGTTAATACTGATCCTTTAACAGAGTAGATCATCCACTACAGAGATAAAGGAGAGAGAGAGAGAGATTGTAGATGTTAATACTGATCCTCTGGCAGAGTAGACCATCCACTATAGAGATAAAGGAGAGAGAGAGAGATTGTAGATGTTAATACTGATCCTTTAACAGAGTAGACCATCCACTACAGAGATAAAGGAGAGAGAGAGAGATTGTAGATGTTAATACTGATCCTCTAACAGAGTAGACCATCCACTACAGAGATAATGGAGACAGAGAGAGATTGTAGATGTTAATACTGATCCTTTAACAGAGTAGACCATCCACTATAGAGATAAAGGAGAGAGATTGTAGATGTTAATACTGATCCTCTAATGAGTAGACCATCCACTACAGAGATAAAGGAGAGAGAGAGAGATTGTAGATGTTAATACTGATCATCTAACAGAGTAGACCTTCCACTACAGAGATACAGGAGAGAGAGAGAGAGATTGTAGATGTTAATACTGATCCTTTAACAGAGTAGACCATCCACTACAGAGATAAAGGAGAGAGAGATTGTAGATGTTAATACTGATCCTTTAACAGAGTAGACCTTCCACTACAGAGATAAAGGAGAGAGAGAGAGATTGTAGATGTTAATACTGATCCTTTAACAGAGTAGACCTTCCACTATAGAGATAAAGGAGAGAGAGTGAGAGATTGTAGATGTTATTACTGATCCTCTGGCATGGTAGACCATCCACTATAGAGATAAAGGAGAGAGAGAGAGATTGTAGATGTTAATACTGATCCTTTAACAGAGTAGATCATCCACTACAGAGATAAAGGAGAGAGAGAGAGAGATTGTAGATGTTAATACTGATTCTCTGGCAGAGTAGACCATCCACTATAGAGATGAAGGAGAGAGAGAGAGATTGTAGATGTTAATACTGATCCTCTAACAGAGTAGACCTTCCACTACAGAGATAAAGGAGAGAGAGAGAGATTGTAGATGTTAATACTGATCCTTTAACAGAGTAGACCATCCACTACAGAGATAAAGGAGATAGAGATTGTAGATGTTAATACTGATCATTTAACAGAGTAGACCTTCCACTACTGAGATAAAGGAGAGAGAGAGGTAGATGTTAATACTGATCCTTTAACAGAGTAGACCTTCCACTACAGAGATAAAGGAGAGAGAGATTGTAGATGTTAATACTGATCCTTTAACAGAGTAGACCTTCCACTACAGATATAAAGGAGAGAGAGATTGTAGATGTTAATACTGATCCTTTAACAGAGTAGACCATCCACTACAGAGATAATGGAGAAAGAGAGAGATTGTAGATGTTAATACTGATCCTCTAACAGAGTAGACCTTCCACTATAGAGATAAAGGAGAGAGAGAGAGAGATTGTAGATGTTAATACTGATCCTCTGGCAGAGTAGACCATCCACTATAGAGATAAAGGAGAGAGAGAGAGATTGTAGATGTTAATACTGATCCTTTAACAGAGTAGATCATCCACTACAGAGATAAAGGAGAGAGAGAGAGAGAGATTGTAGATATTAATACTGATCCTCTGGCAGAGTAGACCATCCACTATAGAGATGAAGGAGAGAGAGAGAGAATGTAGATGTTAATACTGATCCTCTAACAGAGTAGACCTTCCACTACAGAGATAAAGGAGAGATAGAGAGATTGTAGATGTTAATACTGATCCTTTAACAGAGTAGACCATCCACTACAGAGATAAAGGAGAGAGAGATTGTAGATGTTAATACTGATCCTTTAACAGAGTAGACCTTCCACTACAGAGATAAAGGAGAGAGAGATTGTAGATGTTAATACTGATCCTTTAACAGAGTAGACCTTCCACTACAGAGATAAAGGAGAGAGAGATTGTAGATGTTAATACTGATCATTTAACAGAGTAGACCTCCCACTCTAGAGATAAGGGAGAGAGAGATTGTATATGATAATACTGTTCCTTTAACAGAGTAGACCTTCCACTACAGAGATAAAGGAGAGAGATTGTAGATGTTAATACTGATCCTCTATCAGAGTAGACCTTCTACTACAGAGATAAAGGAGAGAGAGATTGTAGATGTTAATACTGATCCTTTAACAGAGTAGACCATCCACTACAGAGATAAAGGAGAGAGAGATTGTAGATGTTAATACTGATCCTCTAACAGAGTAGACCTTCCACTACAGAGATAAAGGAGAGAGAGAGAGATTGTAGATGTTAATACTAATCCTCTAACAGAGTAGACCATCCACTACAGAGATAGAGGAGAGAGAGAGAGATTGTAGATGTTAATACTGATCCTTTAACAGAGTAGGCCTTCCACTATAGAGATAAAGGAGAGAGAGAGATTGTAGATGTTAATACTGATCCTCTAACAGAGTAGATCATCCACCAATGTTCCCTCTAAATGTTTTGGGGCACTGAGCAAATTTCTGCTCTTGTGAGCGGAAACCGGCGCACGTTTACAGTGAACACTGATGCTGTACCCTGACAGTTGTAGACAGTAGCCAATAGGATGTACCCTGACAGTTGTAGACAGTAGCCAATAGGATGTACCCTTACAGTTGTAGACAGTAGCCAATAGGATGTACCCTTACAGTTGTAGACAGTAGCCAATAGGATGTACCCTGACAGTTGGAGACAGTAGCCAATAGGCTGTACCCTGACAGTTGTAGACAGTAGCCAATAGGATGTACCCTTACAGTTGTAGACAGTAGCCAATAGGATGTACCCTTACAGTTGTAGACAGTAGCCAATTGGCTGTACCCTTACAGTTGTAGACAGTAGCCAATAGACTGTACCCTGACAGTTGTAGACAGTAGCCAATAGGCTGTACCCTGACAGTTGTAGACAGTAGCCAATAGGCTGTACCCTGACAGTTGTAGACAGTAGCCAATAGGCTGTACCCTGACAGTTGTAGACAGTAGCCAATAGACTGTACCCTGACAGTTGTAGACAGTAGCCAATAGGATGTACCCTGACAGTTGGAGACAGTAGCCAATAGGCTGTACCCTGACAGTTGTAGACAGTAGCCAATAGGATGTACCCTTACAGTTGTAGACAGTAGCCAATAGGATGTACCCTTACAGTTGTAGACAGTAGCCAATTGGCTGTACCCTTACAGTTGTAGACAGTAGCCAATAGACTGTACCCTGACAGTTGTAGACAGTAGCCAATAGGCTGTACCCTGACAGTTGTAGCCAGTAGCCAATAGGCTGTTGTGGCTATTGGAGTAAAATGTAGGCCTACCAACCAAACCAATGGAGCAAATCCTATATGTGGTGTTCAATGCAGGCCTACATTGCATGAGACTTAAAAAAAAGTTTTTACCTTATTCAGGGCTTGCCATTAACCCTTAATAGTATATTGACGCACCAGTGCGTCAACCTAAGTAACATAAAAAAATCCCCAACAAAATCAGTCAGTTTAAGCTGGAGATATCGTCTCAATCCACCGCATCCGCCTATGTTGGCCTTCCACATCTGCGGTGGAAGGTGGCGGATCTACAGCGGAGTTTGTCAGACCATGAGACATCCCGAAAATTGGTCTTCTCACGAAAATGTCTGTAGCATTTGTATGATCCCACTATGAAAAGGAGAGACTCTCATGAACATGGTAGTGTTCTCCGTTTTGCTCTACGACCCACACAAGTACTACGGGACTCGTCTGAAGCTATCCCATACAAACAAATAGAAGCATGGAGGTAGTTTTGTGCCCCATAAATATGGGGTTATATGGGTAAAAAAAAATAAAGAATCCTGATCTGTCTTATGTCTCCTAGATACAGGACAGACACTTCAAAACTTTATTCCTTATGATGTATTTTTCTGACTGTCTTTTTTTGCCATTTATGAATGTGTTATTCAATGAGTTTATATGGGCTTTAGTAGTAAAGGCCAAATTCAATATTTTATCAAATAATTGTTATATATACGGTTGACAACTCCGCTGTGTCCTCCTCCCAGAGTGCGAAGAGCCTAGGCGTGACCCTGGACAACACCCTGTCGTTCTCCGCCAACATCAAGGCGGTGACCCGCTCCTGCAGGTTCATGCTCTACAACATTCGGAGAGTACGACCCTGCCTTACACAGGAAGCGGCACAGGTCCTAATCCAGGCACTTGTCATCTCCCGTCTGGACTACTGCAACTCGCTGTTGGCTGGCCTCCCTGCCTGTGCCATTAAACCCCTACAACTCATCCAGAATGCCGCAGCCCGTCTGGTGTTCAACCTTCCCAAGTTCTCTCACATCACCCCCCTCCTCCGCACACTCCACTGGCTTCCAGTTGAAGCTCGCATCCGCTACAAGACCATGGTGCTTGCCTATGGAGCAGTGAGGGGAACGGCACCTCTGTACCTTCAGGCTCTGATCAGTCCCTACACCCAAACGAGGGCATTGCGCTCATCCACCTCTGGCCTGCTGGCTCCCCTTCCTCTGCGGAAGCATAGTTCCCGCTCAGCCCAGTCAAAACTGTTCGCTGCTCTGGCACCCCAATGGTGGAACAAGCTCCCTCACGACGCCAGGACAGCGGAGTCACTCACCACCTTCCGGAGACATTTGAAACCCCACCTCTTTAAGGAATACCTGGGATAGGATAAAGGAATCCTTCTACCCCCCCCCCCCCCCAATTGTAAAGTGGTTATCCCACTGGCTATAGGGTGAACGCACCAATTTGTGAGTCGCTCTGGCTAAGAGCGTCTGCTAAATGACGTTAATGTGCCCTTGAGCAAGGCACCTAACCCTAATTGCTCCTGTAAGTCGCTCTGGATAAGAGCGTCTGCTAAATGACTAAAATGTAAATGTATATATATAACTATGTTTTACATCTAATGCTAGCTAGCTACCCAACCAGCCCATAGAGAGAGCATTGCGGATGTTGTAGTCAACTTTAACTGCAACAGATTTCCACAACAATTTTCACATTGCTACCGACCTTACTATAACACGAAAATGTAATATTTGTTCACAAAAAACATTGTTCTCACATATTAGTGTTATTTAACACTGTAAATTATAGGAATTTGTGGTTTTGGGTGGATTTTTCCTTTAATTTAGGCACGACAGAAAAACATAAAAGCCCATTGATGTAGCTATGCTCTTTTAGGTAAATCAATGAAACAAGCTCCAGTAGGCTAATCTTTTTGAGTGTGGACTGTACTGCATGGTATTATACTGTATTATATGGACTGGAATTACACACATTGTTCAAACCATGAAGCTGGGAGAGAACATGCATGCTTTCGCAGGACATGTAACCTACAAAGTTACAATCATAAGCTAGCGAATTAGATTTTAATAATAGTGCCTACTTCACATGTATAATGTATATATACACCTTTCATAATATTCCCCCTAATGTTATTAGCCTACCTCCTCCTTCTCTCTCTATCGGTGCTTCATTCCTTCCTCGCTTTAAAACAGTTAAATGAAATAGGTTTCGTTGTCCTGATCTTCATCATTGTAATGACATGCTGAATAATACAGCCCTATAATAAGATGCAGACGGCTTTCACTTCTTTTCACGAAGATTGAACAGTTATAGGTCTGAATAAATAACTGCTATAGCCCAGAGTTTCCCAAACTTGGTCCTGGGGCCCCTCCCCCGGGTGCACGTTGTGGTTTTTGCCCTAGAACTACACAGCTGATTGAAATCATCAAAGCTTGATGTCAGCCACACCAATGTGTCGGAGGAAACCACTTTCGACTGACAACTGAAGTCAGCTTGCAGGCGCCCGGGCTAGAGCGTGGCGAGCCAAGGGAAGCCCCTTGGCCAAACCCTCCCCTGGACGGCACTGGGCCAATTGTGCTCCGCCCTATGGGCCCGGTCATGGCCGGCTGTAGTGGCGCCTCAGCACTGGGATGCATTGCCTTATGAAAGGAGAAATCCACCCATTCCTATAATTTACATTGTTAAATAACACTAATAATAATATTACTAATATGTGAGAACAATATTTTTTTGTGATCAAATGTTTGATTTAGCCGTTATAATAAGGTTGGTAGAAACATGTAAAAATAGTTTTGGGTATCTGTCGCAGCTCAGGTCGACTACAAAATCCACAATACAATGCTCTCTCTATGGGCTGGCTGGCTGGCTAGCAAGCAAACGTAGCTACACACATTAATACCAAATACAATATCAGCATGTGAAGTAGCTAGTTAGCTGTAAAGTGGCCTAAACAAACTGCACTATCAATTTAGGGGTCTACAATCTCACCATGTTCAACCTGCAGATCGATGTGCCTCACAGAGTGGAGTCTGACGTTCACAACGGCAGAGACACTTTTGAGGAGATTGGGAAACTCCATTGGACTCCTGGTAACGGCCATTGGTGTACATTGCCCATGCTACGTCCATGGGCCGCGCGGTGCATTCTGGGCGATTCTGGGACAAGGAGAGCTCTCCTTCAAGGAGTGAACGGGAGGCAATTGAGTGCTAGCTAAAAAAAAAAACATTAGCACGGATTTCGTCAACAAGGTACAACATTACGAATCTTTTCCGAGTTATGATATAATTGATCTCTTTATATCTGTAATATTGTATAACTTTGGAATCGTCACATTATGTACTTTCGAGGAAAATAGGCACATTTCTCGACTCATACCCTGACTTTGAGAAGGGATTGCGCGACGATTAGTTTAGCAACCGCGTGACGCAGCATGACAACTTCAACGGGATTGGTCGACAGTCTGCTGGGTGGAGCGTTATACTCTCTGACGTGCATTGCCCAATGTGATTCCTATCTGTTTTCTCTAATATCTCTGGCAACGGCACCATGCAATGCACCCTGGACTGAAGAGGCAGACAAATAGGAGAAATGTGCTAGACAGATGGTTTTATTTGGTTTTATTTCCTGCAGTGTCTATTCATTGTGCAAACGCACGGCCGCTTTCTGGCTTGCTCCTGACTGCTATAGAGTTAGTACACATCATTCCCAAACATTCAAAATAATTTATTAAAACGTGAAAATGAACATTTCTAAGTGGTCACTTGTCAGAAAATGTTTTTAAAGTATCATATTATTCCCGGGGGTGTATAATGCATTTAATTCAGTTGACTGATTTCCTTATATGAACTGTAACTCAGTAAAATCTTTGAAATTGTTTGCTGTTGCATTTATATTTTTTGAGAGAAAGACTGCGAGAGAGTGCTGGCATGTGCATTGATTTAAAGCAACGATATTCAAGTGATAGGCTGTTTTAAAACTCTGCCGCTGCAATAAATAAAAATATAAGTATCTTTACAATAAAAAATGGGCCCCCCCCCCCCCCCCCGAAACCAGATGTAGATGTGTAAATTAGACTCGCATTCTGTCCTTATGTTACCGTAGCAACAGTTACCATGATGAGATGGTAGGTCTACATGCATTGTCCTGCGCTCCATCCTGAGAGGTGCTCTGTCCCCACCCGGAGGGTTGATGATTGATCATGCAGATAGCAGAGACAAGGCCGCCGATAAGACAGATTTAGACATTGCATATAATTTAACAGTTCCATTTTACATTTTGCTGTTAATGTAAACAATGTATTATAATCGACCAGTTTGTGGGTTTGAACGGTAGATATCGGTAACCCGGTTCCCGCTATTCAACCCTAATCACCATGCACTCCTTAAATATCTCAGTGTCAGTGAAGAACTTGGTGTGTTAAGTTAAAACCAGGGCTCTAATTGAGGGGGTATGTGAGGGTGGCTTTTGTTAAAGAAAATGGCTGATTATATAAAGTGATCTATATGCCAGAAACAAGCTGTAAAATGCAGGCAAAAGACGTGACCGATGCATATTGGACATCTTTGATTTGTCTATGATATTCAGAGGCTGCACGACATTTTATAGGATAAACAAAATTGACTTTGCTTAAGCAATGTGTGATTCTGTCACCATCAATTGATGTTCGACATTTCAACCGGCTGTTAAACAACATACTAACTCTAAATGAGTCAGGAGCAAGCCAGGTAGCCTAAGGAATGAAAATGAATTATTTAGGCTGTATTATTATTATTATTCCAAGGCTATAGCCTGCCATTTAAGAAATCAATTGTGAAGCATTTCAAATCAAAATCAAATTAAATTTTATTGGTCACATGCACATATTTAGCAGATGTTATTGCGGGTGTAGAGAAATGCTTGTATTTCTAGCTCCAACAGTTCAGTAGTATTTAACAATTCACCACAGTACACACTAATCTAAAAGTAGAAGAATGGAATTAAGAAATATATAATATATAATATATGGTATATAATATATGGTGCTTGCCTATGGAGCTGTGAGGGGAACGGCACCTCCGTACCTTCAGGCTCTGATCAGTCCCTACACCCAAATGAGGGCATTGCGTTCATCCACCTCTGGCCTGCTGGCTCCCCTTCCTCTGCGGAAGCATAGTTCCCACTCAGCCCAGTCAAAACTGTTCGCTGCTCTGGCACCCCAATGGTGGAACAAGCTCCCTCACGACGCCAGGACAGCGGAGTCACTCACCACCTTCCGGAGACATTTGAAACCCCACCTCTTTAAGGAATACCTGGGATAGGATAAAGTAATCCTTCTACCACCCCCCCCCCCCTTCAAAAAAAAAAATAAATAAATAAAAAAAATATGAACAAAAAATATAACCAAAAAATATATATATAAAAAATGGACTAAAAAATTAAAAAGAACAAAAAAAAAAAAATACATAAAATAACAAATAAAAAAATAACATGAAAAAAAAAAAAAAAAAAAAAAAAACATTGTAAAGTGGTTGTACTACTGGTTGTAAGGTGAAGGCACCAATTTGTAAGTCACTCTGGATAAGAGCGTCTGCTAAATGACGTAAATGTAAATGTAAAATATAAATATTAGGACGAGCAATGTCGGAGTGGCATAGACTAAGATACAGTAGAATAGAATAGATGACAGTATATACATATGAGATGAGTAAAGCAGTATGTAAACACTATTAAAGTGGTTAGTGTTCCATTATTAATGTGGCCAGTGATTCCATGTCTGTGTATATCGGGCGGCAGCCTCTAAGGTGCAGGGTTGAGGAACCGGGTGGTAGTGTTCCATTATTAATGTGGCCAGTGATTCCATGTCTGTGTATATCGGGCGGCAGCCTCTAAGGTGCAGGGTTGAGGAACCGGCTGGTAGTGTTCCATTATTAATGTGGCCAGTGATTCCATGTCTGTGTATATCGGGCGGAAGCCTCTAAGGTGCAGGGTTGAGGAACCGGCTGGTAGTGTTCCATTATTAATGTGGCCAGTGATTCCATGTCTGTGTATATCGGGCGGCAGCCTCTAAGGTGCAGGGTTGAGGAACCGGCTGGTAGTGTTCCATTATTAATGTGGCCAGTGATTCCATGTCTGTGTATATCGGGCGGCAGCCTCTAAGGTGCAGGGTTGAGGAACCGGGTGGTAGTGTTCCATTATTAATGTGGCCAGTGATTCCATGTCTGTGTATATCGGGCGGCAGCCTCTAAGGTGCAGGGTTGAGGAACCGGGTGGTAGTGTTCCATTATTAATGTGGCCAGTGATTCCATGTCTGTGTATATCGGGTGGCAGCCTCTAAGGTGCAGGGTTGAGGAACCGGGTGGTAGTGTTCCATTATTAATGTGGCCAGTGATTCCATGTCTGTGTATATCGGGCGGCAGCCTCTAAGGTGCAGGGTTGAGGAACCGGCTGGTAGTGTTCCATTATTAATGTGGCCAGTGATTCCATGTCTGTGTATATCGGGCGGCAGCCTCTAAGGTGCAGGGTTGAGGAACCGGGTGGTAGTGTTCCATTATTAATGTGGCCAGTGATTCCATGTCTGTGTATATCGGGCGGCAGCCTCTAAGGTGCAGGGTTGAGGAACCGGGTGGTAGTGTTCCATTATTAATGTGGCCAGTGATTCCATGTCTGTGTATATCGGGCGGCAGCCTCTAAGGTGCAGGGTTGAGGAACCGGCTGGTAGTGTTCCATTATTAATGTGGCCAGTGATTCCATGTCTGTGTATATCGGGCGGCAGCCTCTAAGGTGCAGGGTTGAGGAACCGGCTGGTAGTGTTCCATTATTAATGTGGCCAGTGATTCCATGTCTGTGTATATCGGGCGGCAGCCTCTAAGGTGCAGGGTTGAGGAACCGGGTGGTAGTGTTCCATTATTAATGTGGCCAGTGATTCCATGTCTGTGTATATCGGGCGGCAGCCTCTAAGGTGCAGGGTTGAGGAACCGGCTGGTAGTGTTCCATTATTAATGTGGCCAGTGATTCCATGTCTGTGTATATCGGGCGGCAGCCTCTAAGGTGCAGGGTTGAGGAACCGGCTGGTAGTGTTCCATTATTAATGTGGCCAGTGATTCCATGTCTGTGTATATCGGGCGGCAGCCTCTAAGGTGCAGGGTTGAGGAACCGGGTGGTAGTGTTCCATTATTAATGTGGCCAGTGATTCCATGTCTGTGTATATCGGGCGGCAGCCTCTAAGGTGCAGGGTTGAGGAACCGGCTGGTAGTGTTCCATTATTAATGTGGCCAGTGATTCCATGTCTGTGTATATCGGGCGGCAGCCTCTAAGGTGCAGGGTTGAGGAACCGGCTGGTAGTGTTCCATTATTAATGTGGCCAGTGATTCCATGTCTGTGTATATCGGGCGGCAGCCTCTAAGGTGCAGGGTTGAGGAACCGGGTGGTAGTGTTCCATTATTAATGTGGCCAGTGATTCCATGTCTGTGTATATCGGGCGGCAGCCTCTAAGGTGCAGGGTTGAGGAACCGGCTGGTAGTGTTCCATTATTAATGTGGCCAGTGATTCCATGTCTGTGTATATCGGGCGGCAGCCTCTAAGGTGCAGGGTTGAGGAACCGGCTGGTAGTGTTCCATTATTAATGTGGCCAGTGATTCCATGTCTGTGTATATCGGGCGGCAGCCTCTAAGGTGCAGGGTTGAGGAACCGGCTGGTAGTGTTCCATTATTAATGTGGCCAGTGATTCCATGTCTGTGTATATCGGGCGGCAGCCTCTAAGGTGCAGGGTTGAGGAACCGGGTGGTAGTGTTCCATTATTAATGTGGCCAGTGATTCCATGTCTGTGTATATCGGGCGGCAGCCTCTAAGGTGCAGGGTTGAGGAACCGGGTGGTAGTGTTCCATTATTAATGTGGCCAGTGATTCCATGTCTGTGTATATCGGGCGGCAGCCTCTAAGGTGCAGGGTTGAGGAACCGGCTGGTAGTGTTCCATTATTAATGTGGCCAGTGATTCCATGTCTGTGTATATCGGGCGGCAGCCTCTAAGGTGCAGGGTTGAGGAACCGGGTGGTAGTGTTCCATTATTAATGTGGCCAGTGATTCCATGTCTGTGTATATCGGGCGGCAGCCTCTAAGGTGCAGGGTTGAGGAACCGGGTGGTAGTGTTCCATTATTAATGTGGCCAGTGATTCCATGTCTGTGTATATCGGGCGGCAGCCTCTAAGGTGCAGGGTTGAGGAACCGGGTGGTAGTGTTCCATTATTAATGTGGCCAGTGATTCCATGTCTGTGTATATCGGGCGGCAGCCTCTAAGGTGCAGGGTTGAGGAACCGGCTGGTAGTGTTCCATTATTAATGTGGCCAGTGATTCCATGTCTGTGTATATCGGGCGGATGCCTCTAAGGTGCAGGGTTGAGGAACCGGCTGGTAGTGTTCCATTATTAATGTGGCCAGTGATTCCATGTCTGTGTATATCGGGCGGCAGCCTCTAAGGTGCAGGGTTGAGGAACCGGGTGGTAGTGTTCCATTATTAATGTGGCCAGTGATTCCATGTCTGTGTATATCGGGCGGCAGCCTCTAAGGTGCAGGGTTGAGGAACCGGCTGGTAGCCTCCTAGTCATGGCATGTAGCATTGGTCACATGCTGCATGCTGGCAGGAGCATTCAGCATTTCAACAACACATGAACAACAGCACTTCAACAACATGCCTATACATTGAGCATTTAGGCTGTATAAAATGCATGCCTTATTAAGCTATACAGTGCCTTTGAATATACTTTTAGAAACACGAGTTTGGCCAGTCTTTGGTTTGAGGATCATGTGGTGAAATTGTCCATGAAGAGAAGGACGCATCTTGTAATTGACAGATGCAGGGAAAAGAGCATCTCTTTATCAAATCCTCCTTCAGAGTCACATGCAGGTAAAACATTGGGATTTCTATATAGTGCTGTATCTGAAAGAGCATATTCTGCAGTTTCTATGACACTTACCTTTATCAAATAACTCTCAACATTCAAGAGGTGAAGCTCTATTTCCAAATGTCATTTTCTCAACAATATCTGTGCTGTCAATGTATTTATCACATGACCACTCCAGCGTCAGCATTGCTCTGGCAACTAAGCAGAAACTAGTAACATAATATTCTGTCGTCAATGGATGAATGGCCAATAGAAACCAGATAGAAACTGATGATGATGCATGTGACTTCCGTTTTGGTTAGCCGCAGATTTTGAAACCAACTTGCTCAATGTCTTTCCATATCTGGGGAAAGATGAAACCAGGCCAGCAGGTGAGAGACTGTTTGACTGGGATTTTGAGACACGTGGAGCCTTACATTGGCAAAGGCAGAATTGTGACCATAGACAGCTTCTTCACATCAATTTCCCTGTCAGACAAGTTGATTGCAAAGAAGAAGCTGCCCCTCTCTGCGCAAAACAACATATCTGCGGAGAGTGGTAAAGCAACACTCACGGTGTGATGGAGAGTGGTAAAGCAACACTCACGGTGTGATGAGAGTGGTAAAGCAACACTCACAGTGTACAGATGTTAAATAAATAAGTGTTAGCTTCCTCAGCACCATGCACCCCACTGTTGCCACCAGCAGTGACCAGAAGAAGAAACCGGAGACAGTGACAGACTACAATCACACAAAGGTATATACAGTATCTCTACCATATACAGATAGCCTTCCCATCTGCCAAACACCAAATAGGATCCCCTTTTATTATATTACATTCATATTATTACTATTAGTATTATCATTCTATATAATTATAACCTTTTCTATTCTATTTCATTTTATGTTAAAGGTTGGTGTGGATGCACTCGACCAGATGTCCAGACTGTACTCTGTAAAAGGGGGTACTCTCCTCTGGCCTGTTGACTGTACTCTGTAAAAGGGGGTACTCTCCTCTGGCCTGTTGACTGTACTCTGTAAAAGGGGGTACTCTCCTCTGGCCTGTTGACTGTACTCTGTAAAAGGGGGTACTCTCCTCTGGCCTGTTGACTGTACTCTGTAAAAGGGGGTACTCTCCGCTGGCCTGTTGACTGTACTCTGTAAAAGGGATACTCTCCTCTGGCCTATTGAGGTGTTCTACAATGTGCTCGACATGACTGCTATCAACACGTGTTGTACAAGCAATGCCTTGACAAGACAGTCAGCAGGAGACATTTCATCATGGATCTGGCATGTGAGCTTGGTGAGAACCACATGAACACAGAGAAAGAAGCTACAGTCACCAAGCAGGCCGCCAAGACAGCAGGTCCTGCTCTCCCTCTTCCCCAAGCACCACATCTCCCACTGGGGAAAAATACACAATGTCAAGACAGCAGGTCCTGTTCTCCCTCTTCCCCAAGCACCACAGCTCCCACTGGGGAAAAAGACACAATGTCAAGACAGCAGGTCCTGTTCTCCCTCTTCCCCAAGCACCACAGCTCCTACTGGGGAAAAATACACAATCTCAAGACAGCAGGTCCTGCTCTCCCTCTTCCCCAAGAACCACAGCTCCCACTGGGGAAAAATACACAATGCCAAGACAGCAGGTCCTGCTCTCCCTCTTCCCCAAGAACCACAGCTCCCACTGGGGAAAAAGACACAATGTCAAGACAGCAGGTCCTGTTCTCCCTCTTCCCCAAGCACCACAGCTCCCACTGGGGAAAAAGACACAATGTCAAGACAGCAGGTCCTCTTCTCCCTCTTCCCCAAGCACCACAGCTCCCACTGGGGAAAAATACACAATGCCAAGACAGCAGGTCCTGCTCTCCCTCTTCCCCAAGAACCACAGCTCCCACTGGGGAAAAAGACACAATGTCAAGACAGCAGGTCCTGCTCTCCCTCTTCCCCAAGAACCACAGCTCCCACTGGGGAAAAAGACACAATGTCAAGACAGCAGGTCCTGTTCTCCCTCTTCCCCAAGAACCACAGCTCCCACTGGGGAAAAATACACAATGTCAAGACAGCAGGTCCTGCTCTCCCTCTTCCCCAAGAACCACAGCTCCCACTGGGGAAAAAGACACAATGCCAAGACAGTAGGTCCTCCTCTCCCTCTTCCCCAAGAACCACAGCTCCCACTGGGGAAAAGGAAACACAATGTCAAGACAGCAGGTCCTGTTCTCCCTCTTCCCCAAGCACCACAGCTCCCACTGGGGAAAAAGACACAATGCCAAGACAGCAGGTCCTCCTCTCCCTCTTCCCCAAGAACCACAGCTCCCACTGGGGAAAAGGAAACACAATGTCAAGACAGCAGGTCCTGCTCTCCCTCTTCCCCAAGCACCACAGCTCCCACTGGGGAAAAATACACAATGTCAAGACAGCAGGTCCTGTTCTCCCTCTTCCCCAAGCACCACAGCTCCCACTGGGGAAAAATACACAATGTCAAGACAGCAGGTCCTGCTCTCCCTCTTCCCCAAGCACCACAGCTCCCACTGGGGAAAAAGGAAACACAATGTCAAGTAAGTAAGAGCGGACGGAAAAAGTCTCATAAAACTGTGTGCAGGGCAACCGATTTGTTTGTGGGGCTTGCTCACACAAAGCCCCGAAGCTGTGTGCTGACTGTGGACCTGAAGCATAAAGAGAAGACGTGATTGGTTCATGTGTAAAGGCTCGGTACAGTGTCTGATACAATCAACACATTATTGTTTTTATATCTTGTCAGAAATATATTAACACAAATATTTATTCATGGAATTAATCCTTTATAATTGTTAATGCACTGGTGCGTTTGTTTAGAAATACAGCAAATAATTTCAGCTGAACACCTGGCTGGTTATATTATTTTTATTATTATTATTATTATTATTATTATTATATTTTTCATTCTACTTTGTCAAAATAAAGTGTAAATTAACTTTATTAAGTACTATAACTCTATTACTAATTGAATCTACAAATAAAGTTGATCAGATGGATTACACTGTAATGTTTTTATTGTAAGGGAAACAGAAATAGGCTATAGGCCTTTTTTTATTTAACTTTGTAGAATAAACTTTTTTTTAAGTTACAAAAAATATATATTTCCACGAATATTTCTTCATGCAATTAATCCTTTACAACAGTTAGTGCACTATTTATCAAGCGTTTATTTATCAACCATGTTTGCACACCTTGCTCTAGCACAGGGATGGGCAACTCCAGTCCCCGGTGCCTGATTGGTGTCACACCTTGCTCTAGTGCAGGGATGGGCAACTCCAGTCCTCGGGGGCCTGATTGGTGTCACACCTTGCTCTAGTGCAGGGATGGGCAACTCCAGTCCTCGGGGCCTGATTGGTGTCACACCTTGCTCTAGTGCAGGGATGGGCAACTCCAGTCCTCGGGGCCTGATTGGTGTCACACCTTGCTCTAGTGCAGGGATGGGCAACTACAGTCCTCTGGGCCTGATTGGTGTCACACCTTGCTCTAGTGCAGGGATGGGAAACTCCAGTCCTCTGGGCCTGATTGGTGTCACACTTTTGCCCTAGCCGCAGCTAACTCACTTGACTCCAATAATTAACTAATCATAATCTTCAATTTAGAATGCGATTAGTTTAATCAGCTGTGTTTGCTAGGGATGGGGGAAAAGTGTGACACCCCGAGGATTGGAGTACCCATCCCTACTAGCTGAAAGGCCAGGCGGTTCTAGTGTTAAGGACTGGTAGATGGGTGTTGCTCATGCATTCACTCATGCTGACCGGCTCCAGTACTTTGTTCTTGACTAAAGCGTCCAAGTCAGCCTTGTCTTTTCGTCTGATAGCATAAGGTACAGGTCCTGCTTTCAGAAACGTTGGTTTGCTGTCTGGCTTAATGCTAAGCTTCCCTGTAATGTCGTTCATACTACCCAGCTGTCCATTAAAGACTTCTCTGTGTTTCTTTAAGATGGCAGGTAGGTCTGTGTCTCCATGTGTCATTGTATGCACTGATGGCCAGTCCAGTGTGATTTTCTCCATCTATGAACATCCCAGTAGTGATGCATAGTCTCCTTTCACAACATAGAGTGGCAGCTTTTCAGTTTGTCTGTTTACCTGAACTGTGACATCAGTGATGCCTCTCACAGCGACAGATTCACCTGTGTAAGTCTTTAACACGAGGTGCGCTGGTTGAAGTGGAAGGTGTTTCAGTGTCTTTTTTCTGACACAGGAGATACAGCTGCCCCTGTGTCAATCTCCACACCCACCGGCTGTCCCTCTAGCAAGGGGGAGACATAGTAGCCGTGCGGCCCGCCAGGAAAAAGTCAGGATTTTCAGTGTGACTTCCTCGTCTGATGAGTCACTCACCTCAGTGTTCTCTTACTCAACAGTGTGAACATGTCTATGTGTCTTTCGTTGGAATGCCTGTTTCTTGTTTCCCGTTTTTTTGTGATTTCTCTGTTCTCTTTTTGCTTCTGGAGACTTGTCCGATGTTGCCCTTTTTACCACAGGCTGGACAATCCATGTCCTTACACCAACATGTTGATACCTGATGTCCCACCTTGCCACAGTGGAAGCATGAGACTTGATTTCCCGGTCTCTGATTTTTAGTTGAAACTGTGCACTTTTCCTTTTTTTGTGATCAACTTTTTATTTATTTTAAAGAAACACAGACAAGAACAAATAGCAGCAGGAATGGTTATACATCTAGAGACACAATACTGTTAAAATATATATCAGAACAAATAGCAGCAGGAATGGTTATACAGCTAGAGACACAATACTGTTAAAATATATATCAGTATATTATGGAAACTAGTTATTGCAGATAAATACAATTATAATAAACCACATATACAATCACCCACCTCAGCTGCATCAGCCCACCCTCCAACCCCTCCTGCGACCACCCCAACCCACCCTCCAACCCCTCCTGGGACCACCCCAAACCACCCTCCAACCCCTCCTGGGACCACCCCAACCCACCCTCCAACCCCTCCTGGGACCACCCCAACCCACCCTCCAACCCCTCCTGGGACCAACCCAACCCACCCTCCAACCCCTCCTGGGACCACCCCAACACACCCAACCTGATCTCCATTAAATGAAATACTAAATCAAGGTACACATTTGCACAAAAATTATAATTAACGGTCAATCTGTTGGGTAAAACCCACTACAGGAGTTATTTTATGGTTTCAGCTGCAATTGTTGTTTGGCTAGCCCCATGGATCCTAGCAGTGGATAGTTCTAAATAAATGATATCTATAAAAGTGCTGATCCAATGAGGTGTGGTGGTTGCCATCTTAGTTCCAACATCTTTTTAGCTGCTGTCCAACCTGACAACATTATACGTCTTTGCTGTAATGACAGTGGTGAATTATCATTCAGTAATAACAGTTTGGGGGAACAAGGTATGAGGATACCTCTTTCCAACACATGCCCCTGATCACTCCCAGTAAATATGATTAAAGGAGCCCAAGGCACCTTGATTACATAGATCACACAGAGGAGCAGTTGTGATTTCTATTAAATGATGTTTTCTAGGTGGAAGGTTTACCCTGTGTATGAGATTAAAATGTATCAGCTGATGATTAGGATTGTTAGATGAACCCACTAAGTTCCTGATGAACTCAACTGGTGAGCCTCTTTAGCAGCTAGTTCCATGGACACACTGATTTCAATGTCCTTTGCCAAGGTCAGATGACTTTCAGTCAACAGTCTCTTTTGTGTAGCTTCACTCCGTAGCCCACATACTAGTCTGTCTCTAATGATGTCATTTAGAACAGCATTAAACTCAGTGTTCTGATAGATTATTTAATGCAGCAGCAAACATTGTTACTGATTCTCCCTCTTCCTGGAACCTGAACCTTTCAGCATTAACTAGTGGTTCTGGTGAAAAATGTCCTTTAATTATCTCCACAATATCCCCATTCGTCTTATTACCTGTTCTGACTGGCTGTAGCAGGCTGCCTAGTAAATTAAATGTCTTTGGCCCCATTACACTAAAACATGGAGGCACAATGTTGTCCTCATCCATGTCATTTACAAGAACAAAATATTCAAACCGTTCTGTATATGAGCTCCACTGCTCAATACTTTCATCAAACTGTCCAATGTTTCCAACAATTCCAATAATTTTTCATTTCTCAATAAGCTCCTGATTGTCACTCACTTCAATATTGTCCTCAACCAAAGCAATATTTTCCTCAGTCATGTGATCTTCATTCACTTCACTCACTGATGTTTCCTCCTAAATTCGCTCATTTAGCAGATTTAATTAAAAGGTTTGTCTTCACAGTTGAATAAATGTCCTTTCCTTTAATCACTGTATATTCCTCCTTTTTAATCGCGTTGTTTTCCCACTCCGATGTCCGTCTCGAGTCCTTTTCTGCCGTCCATGACGATGTTAGCTCCAGTGGTGGAAAAAGTACCCAATTGTCGTACTTGAGTAAAAGTAAAGATACCGTAATAGAAAATGACTCAACTAAAAGTGAAAGTCACCCAGTAAAATACTACTTGAATAAAAGTCTAAAAGTATTTGGTTTTAAATATACTTAAGTATCAAAAGTAAATGTAATTGCTATAATATACTAAAGTATCAAAAGTAAAAGTACAAGTATAAATCATTTCAAATTCCTTACATAAAGCAAACCAGACGATTTTCTTGTTTTTAAAATGTACGTTCAGCCAGAGGCAAACTCCAACACTCAGACAATTTACAAACAAAGCATTTGTGTTTAGTGAGTCTGCCAGATCAGAGGCAGTAGGGAGGTTCTCTTGATAAGTGTGTGAATTGGACCATTTCCTGTCCTGCTAAGCATTCAAAATGTAACGAGTACTTTTGGGTGTCAGGGAAAATGTATGGAGTAAAAAGTACATTATTTTCTTTAGGAATGTAGTGAAGTAAAAGTAGTCAAAAATATAAATAGTAAAGTCAAGTACAGATACCCCAAAAAACTACTTAAGTAGTACTTTAAAGTATTTTTACTTAAGTACTTTAAACCACTGGTTAACTCTCTTTCTTAGCTAGCTCGACTATGCACTTGCCTCTGCTAGCAATACACTGTGCTAACATTAGCCTAGATTGGACCACAGAAAATAACAGTTTTAAACAGTTGTAAAAACCCACTTCTTCCAGACAGAATAGTTCCTGTAGATTCAGACTTACTCATCACCAATCTTTTGTTATGTCTCGTGGGTTTCATAACCACGTCTGTATAACAATTCAATAATGATGAGACGGGAGACAGGAATCAGTTCAACCATTTATCTGGAACGTGATCATCTCAATACATACAAACCCCCATGATGCTCTGCGGCACAACCCCAATATACAACAAATACATACATAAGTAAATGGACACTAAACAAAACTCATAGAGGAATTTAAATGTTCAGTTGTAGAAAGTAGGGCCATGGGATAGGGTCAGAAAGGTCAGTATGTTTGATAACTGGTTACAGAGGTGACATAACAAGCATAAGGTCCATTATAACACAGTGAAGTAGAGGTGGGAGCTAAAAGCAGATATGGACAGTGAGACGGTGCGAGGAGGTCAGGGGTGAAACACTAGATCAGGACAGGTAGAAATGGCAGGGCTGGTTGTGTTCAGTGTGTGTGTCCAGTGTATGTATGTGTGTCCAGTGTGTGTGTGTGTGTGTGTGTGTGTCTAGTGTGTGTGTGTGTGTGTCCTGTGTGTGTGTGTGTGTTCAGTGTCAGTGTGTGTGTGTGTTCAGTGTGTGAGTGTGTGTGTTTAAAGTGTGTGTGTGTGTGTGTCCTGTGTGTGTTTGTCCAGTGTGTGTGTGTGTCCAGTGTGTGTGTGTGTTCAGTGTGTGTCCAGTGTGTGTGTGTGTGTGTGTGTGAGAATCCAGTGTGTGTATGTGTGTGTGTGTCCAGTGTGTGTGGATGCGTGTCCAGTGTGTGTGTGTCCAGTGTGTGTGTGTGTCCAGTGTGTGTGTGTGTCCAGTGTGTGTGTGTCCAGTGTGTGTGTGTCCAGTGTGTGTGTGTCCAGTGTGTGTGTGTGTGTGTGTGTGTCCAGTGTGTGTGTGTGTGTGTGTGTGTCCAGTGTGTGTGTGTGTGTGTGTGTGTGTCCAGTGTGTGTGTGTGTCCAGTGTGTGTGTGTGTGTGTGTGTGTGTGTGTGTTCAGTGTGTGTGTGTCCAGTGTTCAGTGTGTGTGTGTGTGTGTGTGTGTGTGTGTGATCAGTGTGTGTGTGTCAATTGTGTTTGTATATCCAGTGTGTGTGTCCTGTGTGTGTGTGTGTGTGTGTGTGTGTCCAGTGTGTGTGTGTGTGTGTGTCCAGTCTGTGTGTCCAGTGTATGTGTGTGTGTGTGTCCAGTCTGTGTGTCCAGTGTGTGTGTGTGTCCAGTGTGTGTGTGTCCAGCGTATGTGTGTGTGTCAAGTGTGTGTGTGTGTTTGTGTGTGTGTGTCCAGCATATGTGTGTGTGTCAAGTGTGTGTGTGTTTGTGTGTGTCCAGTGTGTGTTTCCAGTGTGTGTGTGTGTGTCCTGTGTGTGTGAGTGTGTGTGTAAGTGTGTTTGTGTGTGTGTGTCCAGTGTCTGTGTGTGTGTCCAGTGTGTGTGAGTGTGTGTGTCCAGTGTGTGTATATGTGTCAAGTGTGTGTGAGTGTGTGTGTGTGTGTGTCCTGTGTGTGTGTGTGTCCAGTGTGTATGTGTGTGGGTCCAGTGTGAGTGTGTGTGTGTGTCCAGCGTATGTGTGTGTGTCCAGTGTGTGTGTCCAGTGTGTGTGTGTGTGTCCTGTGTGTGTGTGTCCAGTGTGTGTGAGTGTGTGTGTGTCCAGTGTGTGTGTGTGTCCTGTGTGTGTGTGTGTCCAGTGTGTATGTGTGTGTCGTGTGTGTGTGTGTCGTATGTGTGTGTGTCCAGTGTGTATGTGTGTGGGTCCAGTGTGAGTGTGTGTGTGTGTGTGTGTGTGTGTGTGTGTCCAGCGTGTGTGTGTCCAGTGTGTGTGTCCAGTGTGTGTGTGTGTTTGTGTGTGTCCAGTGTGTGTGTGTGTGTCCAGTGTGTGTGTGTGTGTGTTCGGTGTGTGTGTGTCCTGTGTGTGTGTGTGTGTGTCAGGTGTGTGTGTGTGTGTCCTGTGTGTGTGTGTGTCAGGTGTGTGTGTGTGTGTGTGTCAGGTGTATGTGAGTGTGTGTGTCCTGTGTGTGTGTCCTGTGTGTGTGTGCGTGTCTAGTGTGTGTGTGTGTGTGTCCAGTGTGTGTGTGTGTGTGTGTCAGGTGTGTGTGTGTGTCCAGTGTGTATGTGTGTGTCCTGTGTGTGTGTGTCCAGTGTGTGTGTGTCCAGTGTGTGTGTGTGTGTTTGTCCAATGTGTGTCCAGTGTGTGTGTGTGTGTGTGTGTGATTAGTGTGTGTGTGTCCAGTGTGTGTGTGTGTGTGTGTGTCCAGTGTGTGCTTGTCCGGTGTGTGTGTGTTCAGTGTGTTTGTTCAGTGTGTGTGTGTGTCCAGTTTTTGTGTGTGTCCAATGTGTGTGTGTCCAGTGTGTGTGTTTGTGTCCAGTGTGTTTGTCCAGTGTGTCTAGTGTGTGTTTGTGTGTGTCAGTGTTACCAAGGTTATTATTTACAGGGACACTGAGGAGTCAACAAGTATGTGTGTGTGTGTCCAGTGTGTGTGTGTCCAGTCAGTGTGTGTGTGTGTCTCCAGTGTGTGTGTGTTCAGTGTGTGTGTGTGTGTTCAGTGTGTGTGTGTGTTCAGTGTGTGTGTGTGTGTGTCCAGTGTGTTATGTTTGACACAGGGACACTGAAGAAGCAAAAAAGCCATAATTAACCCTAAACCCTGGATAGAGGGGCTCAGTGAATGTGGAGTGGAATGTGTTCAGGTGGGTCAGTGTGTCAGAGGAGACTCTGTAGAAGGACAGAGTGCCGGCTGGCCAGTCCAGATACACTCCTACTCTGTGGGAGCTGGAGGAGGGGACATCTATGGTAGTGGACTTATTATTGTGCCTGGCTCTGTAACTGTTGTCAGAGCAGGTCAGACTCCAGGACTTGTCATTCCATCCAATCCTACAGTCACCACCCCTTCCTCTCCTGCTGATTCCTTTATATGCCACTCCTATATCAGCCCCTCTCCTGCTGATTCCTTTATATGTCACTCCTATATCAGCCCCTCCACTCCACTCTACCTCCCAGTAACAGCGCCCAGTCAGACCCTCTCTACACAGCACCTGTCTCCAGTCCTCAAATCTCTCTGGGTGATCAGGATACGGCTGCTCCTCTCTCCTACATGTCACCTTTCTGTTCTCCTCAGACAGAGAGAGGAGTCTGTTTACTGTGTTTAGGTCCAGTGTGAGATCACAGACATCTGATGGATGAAACCAGACACAATATTTGAAATCATCATCATTCACATTAGAATGTTAACTCACTTTTCACTAATTCATTTAATGTAGATGTTTCTAGGTATCAAAAGGAGAAGTTAAGGTAACTTGAGATTTGTTGAATGATCATATGTTATACTGTATGGTAATATAAAACACACTTATTCCCATTAATTACACACACACACACACACACATCCTGAACACACACACACAAACACACACACATCCTGAACACACACACACACATCCTGAACACACACACACACTGAACACACACACACACACACACACCTTCATGCATGCATGAACACACACACACATTTCTAAAGTAACACAAACACGCCACACACACACACACACACACACACACACATTGTCAAAGCAACTCTTTGTAAACTTTGGTGTCCCTGATTTGTGCTTCTGTAGAACTACAGCTGATATTTAATATGACCAAGTAAGTAATGATGGTGGTCTTTGACTTTGACTTCACTTGAATTAAGACTTATTCTTAGTCATATTCTTCCCAGCAGTCAACACTCACATTTTCTAGGTCCAGGTTTCATTGTGTTCTCTCCACCATGTTCCACACTGTAGCAGTAAGCAGAAGAACAGACAGTCATTGAGGAATACACCTGAACTCACACACACACACACACACACTCACACACACACAGTCAACATATAACTTTGTGTGTGTCTAAATAATATAATATGACTGTGTGTGTGTGTGTGTGTGTCCAGTGTGTGTGTGTCCAGTGTGTGTGTGTCCAGTGTGTGTGTGTGTGTCCTGTGTGTGTGTGTCCAGTGTGTGTGTGTGGGTCCACTGGACACACACACACTGGACACACACACACAAACACACTGGACACACACACACACATTGGACACACACTGGACACACAACACACTACACACACTGGACACACTACACACACACACTGGACACACACACACACACTCACACTGGACACACACACATACACTGGACAAACACACACACACACTGGACACACACACACACACACAAACACACTGGACACACACACACTGGTCACACAAACACACACACACACACACACACTGGACACAAACTGGACACACACACAAACTGGACACACACACAAACTGGACACACACACACACTGGACACACACACACACACAGGACACACACACACTGGACACACACACACACACACACACACACACACACACACACACACACACACATTCAGCATATCACTTTGTATAAGCGGTGGTAAGAATGTTTGTCTGTGTATGTGTCCAGTGTGTGTGTCCAGTGTGTGTGTGTGTCTGTGTGTGTGTGTCCTGTTTGTGTGTGTGTGTGTCCAGTTTGTGTGTGTCCAGTGTGTGTGTGTGTGTGTGTGTCCAGTGTGTGTGTGTCCAGTGTGTGTGTGTGTCCAGTGTGTGTGTCCAGTGTGTGTGTGTGTCCAGTGTGTGTGTGTCCTGTGTGTGTGTGTGTGTCCTGTGTGTGTGTGTGTGTCCAGTGTGTGTGTGTGTCCAGTTTGTGTGTGTGTCCAGTTTGTGTGTGTGTCCAGTTTGTGTCCAGTGTGTGTGTGTGTGTGTGTTTGTGTGACCAGTGTGTGTGTGTCCAGTGTGTTTGTGTGTGTGTGTGTGTGTCCAGTGTGTGTGTGTGTTTGTCCAGTGTATGTGTGTGTGTCCAGTGTGAGTGTGTGTGTGTGTGTGTGTCCAGTGTGTGTGTGTAGTGTTTGTGTGTCCAGTGTGTGTCCAATGTGTGTGTGTGTGTCCAGTGTGTTTGTGTGTGTGTGTCCAGTGTGTGTGTGTCCAGTGGACCCACACACACACACTGGACACACACACACAGGACACACACACACACACTGGACACACACACACTGGACACACACACACTGGACACACACACACACACTGGACAAACACACACACACACTGGACACACACACACACACACAAACACACTGGACACACACACACACTCACACACACACACACACTGAACACACACACAAAAACACACATTGGACCCACACACACACACACAGGACCCACACACACACACACATTGGACACACATTGGACACACACACACACACACAGTCTTTATATAACTTAGTCCAAGTGGTGGTCAGAATATTTGTCTTAACTAGCCTGATAACTCCAACATGTCTGATATGAACATTGACATAAACCCTCTACATACTTGAGTTTCTCCAGTCTGCAGTGTGGATCCTCCAGTCCAGCAGAGAGCAGTCTGACTCCTGAGTCTCCTGGGTGATTGTAGCTCAGGTCCAGCTCTCTCAGGTGTGAGGGGTTTGACTTCAGAGCTGAGACCAGAGAAGCACAGCCTTCCTCTGTGACTAGACAGCCTGACAGCCTGCAAAGAGTCAAATCATATTAAAACCACACTGCTATTCTTTGGTGGTCAAAATAGTGGCAGTATATTTTTTCAACATATTCAGATACATCAGTGTCCTGAAACCTGCCATATCTATTCATAAATTAATGTATCATTATTAGCAATGACATATTATCAAAGTATTACTTGTAGATAGAAAAATGCATATTACAAATATTTGAGTAGACTGACCAGAGCAGTTTAAAAAGCAGTATCAGTCAAAAGACAGACAGTGAGGTATCAGATTTAGATTGTATTGAGTATACAGTCCACACCATATCTAGTTTGACAGTGAAAATGACATTTTAAATGTGGCTCTATACTCCAGCATTTTGGATTTGAGATCAAGCGTTTCATATGAGGTGACAGTATATAATGTCACCTTTTATTTGAGGGTATTTTAATACATATCTGTTTCACCATTTAGAAATGAAAGCACTTTATGTATATAGTCCCCCTATTTGAGGAAGTCATAAGTATTCTAACTAATTCACTTATAGTGTATTAAAGTAGTCAAAAGTTGAGTATTTGGTCCCAAACTCGTTGGTTGCATTTGCAGTTTGTTTTGGTTGTGTTTTGGGTTATGTTTTGTCCAATAGTAACTGAATGGTGGATGATGACTGGAGTAATTTTCTGTCTAAGTGAGTAGATAACATGTTTCTAAACACTACTAAATTAATCCTGATGATGCCATGATTAAGAAAAATCATGAATGAATCATGAATAATAATGAGTGAGAAAGTTACAGAGGCTACAACAAAACATGCTAACCTCTCACCATTACCAATAACAGAGGGGGTATGATCCTTGTTCCTCTGTAACTTTCTCATTCATCATCATTCACCATTTATTAATGATTATTCATAATCATGGTATCATCCACATGAATGTAGAAGTGTTCAGAAACATCTTCTATTCTTACTGACAATACAAGTGAAGTGACTCCAAAATGACAGGACATTATTCACCATTCAGTTTCTATTGGGAAAAACATCATCCAAAACACAACCAAGACAAACTGCAAATGTATTCAACAAGTTTGTAGAATCACAAGCTTGATGTAATCACTGCAGGTAAGGAATATGGGACCAAACACTAAACTTATGACTACTTTAATACAATATAAGTGAATATGTCCAAATTATTACAACTTTTTCAAATGGGAGAACAAGACACATTACGTGCTTTCATTTCTAAACGGTAAAATATATATATATATATATATATATATATATGAATACCTTTAAATAAAAGGAGACATTCTGTACTGTTGCCTAATATGAAACATTATATCTGAAATCCAAAATGCTGGAGCATAGCACCAAATGTAAAACTGTAAGCTTCACTGTCCAAACACATATGGTGTGGACTATGTGTGCCTGGTAAACACATGTGGATCTGGTGAACAGTTATCACTTGTTGACCAACTACAGGAATACTGACCTCAGAGTCTCCAGTTTACAGTGGGGATTCCCCAGTCCAGCAGAGAGCAGCTTCACTCCTGAATCCTTCAGGTCATTGTTACTCAGATCCAGCTCTCTCAGGTGTGAGGGGTTTGACCTCAGAGCTGAGACCAGAGAAGTACAGCCTTCCTCTGTGACTAGACAGCCTGACAGCCTGCAAAGAGTCAAATCATATTAAAACCACACTGCTATTCTTTGGTGGTGAAAATAGTGGCAGTATATTTTTTCTACATATTAAGATACATCAGTGTCCTGAAACCTGCCATATCTATTCATAAATTAATGTATCATTATTAGAAATTATCATAATATTGCTTGTAGATAGAAACATGTATAGTACAAATATTTGAGTAGACTGACCAGAGCAGTTTAAAAAGCAGTATCAGTCAAAAGACAGACAGTGAGGTATCAGATTTAGATTGTATTGAGTATACAGTCCACACCATATCTATTTTGACAGTGAAGCTAACATTTTAAATGTGGCTCTATACTCCATCATTTTGGATTTGAGATCAAATGTTTTATATGAGGTGACAGTATATAATGTCACCTTTTATTTTAGGGTATTTTAATACATATCTGTTTCACCGTTTAGAAATGAAAGCACTTTATGTATCTAGTCCCCCCATTTGAAGAAGTCATAAGTATTCTGACCAATTCACTTATAGTGTATTAAAGTAGTCAAAAGTTTAGTATTTGGTCCCAAACTCGTTGGTTGCATTTGCAGTTTGTTTTGGTTGTGTTTTGGGTTATGTTTTGTCCAATAGTAACTGAATGGTGGATGATGACTGGAGTAATCTTCTGTCTAAGTGAGTAGATAACATGTTTCTAAACACTACTAAATTAATCCTGATGATGACATGATTAAGAAAAATCACGAATGAATCACTGAATAATAATGAGTGAGAAAGTTACAGAGGCTACAACAAAACATGCTAACCTCTCACCATTACCAATAACAGAGGGGGTATGATCCTTGTTCCTCTGTAACTTTCTCATTCATCATCATTCACCATTTATTAATGATTATTCATAATCATGGTAGCATCCACATGAATGTAGAAGTGTTCAGAAACATCTTCTATTCTTACTGACAATACAAGTGAAGTGACTCCAAAATGACAGGACATTATTCACCATTCAGTTTCTGTTGGGAAAAACATCATCCAAAACACAACCAAGACAAACTGCAAATGCATTCAACAAGTTTGTAGAATCACAAGCTTGATATAATCACTGCAGGTAAGGAATATGGGACCAAATACTAAACTTATGAATACTTTAATACAATATAAGTGAATATGTCCAAATTATTAAGACTTTTTCAAATGGGAGAACTAGATACATAAAGTGCTTTCATTTCTAAACGGTAATATATATATATATATATATATATATAATATATATATATATATATATATATATATATATATATATATATATATATATATATATATATATATATATGAATACCTTTAGGAGACATTCTGTACTGTTGCCTAATATGAAACATTATATCTCAAATCCAAAATGCTGGAGCATAGCACCACATTTTTAACTGTAAACTTCACTGTCCAAACACATATGATGTGGACTATGTGTGCCTGGTAAACACATGTGGATCTGGTGAACAGTTATCACTTGTTGACCAACTACAGGAATACTGACCTCAGAGTCTCCAGTTTACAGTGGGGATTCCCCAGTCCAGCAGAGAGCAGCTTCACTCCTGAATCCTTCAGGTCATTGATACTCAGGTCCAGCTCTCTCAGGTGTGAGGGGTTTGACTTCAGAGCTGAGACCAGAGAAGCACAGCCTTCCTCTGTGACTAGACAGCCTGACAACCTGACAAAGAGTAAAATCATATTAAAACCGCACTGACATTCTTTGGTGGTGAAAATATATTTTTTCAACATTTTCAGATACATCAGAGTCCTGAAACCTGCCATATCTATTCATAAATGTATATATACACTACTACCAGTCAAAAGTTTGAACACACCTACTCATTCAAATTTTTGTTTAGTGTTTTAAAAACTATTTTTTACATTGTAGAATAATAGTGAAGACATCAAAACTATGAAATAACACATATGGAATCAAGTAGTAACCAAAAAAGTGTTAAACAAATTTTCTATATTTTATTTTGTAGATTCTTCAAATAGCCACCCTTTGCCTTGATGACAGCTTAGCACACTCTTGGCATTCTCTCAACCAGCTTCATGAGGTAGTCACCTGGAATGCATTTCAATTAACAGGTGTGCCTTCTTAAAAGTTAATTTGTGGAATTTCTTTCCTTCTTAATGCGTTTGAGCCAATCAGTTGTGCTGTGACAAGGTAGATAGTATACAGAAGATAGCCCTATTTGGTAAAAGACCAAGTCCATATTATGTGAAGAACAGCTCAAATAAGCAAAGAGAAACCACAGTCCATCATTACTTTAAGACATGATGGTCATTCAATAAGGAACATTTCAAGAACTTTTAAAGTTTCGTCAAGTGCAGTCGCAAAAAACATCAAGCGCTATGATGAAACTGGCTCTCATGAGGACACAGGAATGGAAGACCCTGAGTTACCTCTGCTGCAGAGGATAAGTTCATTAGAGTTACCAGCCCAAATAAATGCATCACAGAGTTCAAGTCACAGACACAGTTCAACATCAACTGTTCAGAGGTGACTGTGTGAATCAGGCCTTCATGGTCGAATTGCCTCAAATAAATCACTACTAAAGGACCCCAATAAGAAGAAGAGACTTGCTTGGGCCAACAAACACGGGCAATGGACATTAGACCGGTGGACATTTGTCCTTTGGTCTGGAGTCCAAATTGGAGATTTTTGGTTCGGTGTGGGTGAACGGATGATCTCTGCATGTGTATTTCCCACCGTAAAGCATGGAGGAGGAGGTGTGATGGTGTGGGGGAGCTTTGCTGGTGACACTGTCTGTGATTTATTTAGAATTTAACCACACTTAACCAGCATGGCTACCACAGCATTTTGCAGCGATACACCATCCCATCTGGTTTGGGCTAAGTGGGACTATCATTTGTTTTTCAACAGGACAATGACCCAATACACCTCAAGGCTGTGTAAGGGCTATTTTACCATGAAGGAGAGTGATGGAGTGCTGCATCAGATGACCTGGCCTCCATAATCACCCGACCTCAACCCAATTGAGATGGTTTGGGATGAGTCGGACGGCAGAGTGAAGGAAAAGCAGCCAACAAGTGCTCAGCATATGTGGGAACTCCTTCAAGACTGTTGGAAAAGCATTCCAGGTGAAGCTGGTTGAGAGAATGCCAAGAGTGTGCAAAGCTGTCATCAAGACAAAGGGTGGCTATTTGAAAAATTTCAAATATAAAATATATTTTCATTTGTTTAACACTTTTTCGGTTACTACATGATTCCATATTTGTTATTTCATAGTTTTGATGTCTTCACTATTATTCTACAATGTAAAAAATTGTAAAAATAAAGAAAAAACCTTGAATGAGTAGGTGTGTCCAAACTTTTGACTGGTACTGTATATAAATGAATTAATGTATCATTATTAACAGTAGATAACATAATTCTAAACACTACTAAATGATTTTTTGTGTGTGTGTGTCTGTCATGTGCGTGTGTCCAGTGTGTGTGTGTTTGTGTGTGTGTGTGTCCAGTGTGTGTATGTGTGTGTGTGTGTGTGTGTGTCCAGTGTGTGTGTGTGTGTGTGTGTGTGTGTGTGTGTGTCCAGTGTGTGTGTGTTCATTGAGTGATACAGGAATACTGACCTCAGAGTCTCCAGTCTGCAGTGTGGATCCTCCAGTCCAGCAGAGAGCAGTCTGACTCCTGAGTCTCCTGGGTGATTGTAGCTCAGATCCAGCTCTCTCAGGTGTGAGGGGTTTGACTTTAGAGCTGAGACCAGAGAAGCACAGCCTTCCTCTGTGACTAGACAGCCTGACAGCCTGCAAAGAGTCAAATCATATTAAAACCACACTGCTATTCTTTGGTGGTGAAAATAGTGGCAGTATATTTTTTCAACATTTTAATTTATACCAGTGTCCTGAAAACTGCCATATATATCATTATTAGAAAAAATCATAATATTGTGTGTAGAGAGAAAAATGTATATTACGAATATTTGAGTAGACTGACCAGAGCAGTTTAAAAAGCAGTATCAGTCAAAAGACAGACAGTGAGGTATCAGATTTAGATTGTATTGAGTATCCAGTCCACACCATATCTATTTTGACAGTGAAGCTAACATTTTAAATGTGGCTCTTTACTCCAGCATTTTGGATTTGAGATCAAATGTTTCATATGAGGTGACAGTATATAATGTCACCTTTTATTTGAGGGTATTTTCATATATATCTGTTTCAACATTTAGAAAAATAAAAGCACTTTATGTATCTAGTCCCCCTATTTAAAGAAGTCATAAGTATTTTGACCAATTCACTTATAGTGTATTAAAGTAGTCAAAAGTTTAGTATTTGGTCCCAAACTCGTTGGTTGCATTTGCAGTTTGTTTTGGTTGTGTTTTGGGTTATGTTTTGCCCGATAGTAACTGAATGGTGGATGATGACTGGAGTAATTTTCTGTCTAAGTGAGTAGAAAACATGTTTCTAAACACTAATAAATTAATCCTGATGATGACATGTGGTCCTCTGTAGCTCAGCTGGTAGAGCACGGCGCTTGTAATGCCAAGGTAGTGGGTTCGATCCCCGGGACCACCCATACACAAAAATGTATTGATGTAATCACTGCAGGCAAAGAATATTGGAACAAAAACTTTTTTATGTATTTTTATTTAACTAGGCATGTCAGTTAAGAACAAATTCTTATTTACAATGACAGCCTACACCGGCCAAACCCGGACGACGCTGGGCCAATTGTGCGCCGCCCTATGGGACTCCCAATCACGGCCGGTTGTGATACAGCCTGGAATCGAACCAGGGGGTCTGTAGTGACGCCTCAAGCACTGAGATGCAGTGCCTTAGACCGCTGCGTCACTCGGGAGCACACTAAACTTTTGACTAATTGAATTTGTCCAAATAACTACGATACAATATAAGTGAATATGTACAAATTATTACGACTTTTTCAAATGGGAGAACTAGATACATAAAGTTCTTTCATTTCTAAACGGTAAAAAATATATATTTATGAATACCTTTAAATAAAAGGTGACATTCTGTACTGTTGCCTAATATGAAACATTCTATCTCAAATCCAAAATGCTGGAGCATAGCACCAAATGTAAAACTGTAAGCTTCACTGTCCAAACACATATGGTGTGGACTATGTGTGCCTGGTAAACACATGTGGATCTGGTGAACAGTTATCACTTGTTGACCAACTACAGGAATACTGACCTCAGAGTCTCCAGTTTACAGTGGGGATTCCCCAGGACAGCAGAGAGCAGCTTCACTCCTGAATCCTTCAGGTCATTGTTACTCAGATCCAGCTCTCTCAGGTGTGAGGGGTTTGACTTCAGAGCTGAGACCAGAGAAGCACAGCCTTTCTCTGTGACTCCACAGCCTGACAGCCTGCAAAGAGATCATCATGATTTCACAAACACACTGTTAATTTAACACCAGTAGTGTAGAAGGACAATGGCAGATGCATTTGGTTTATTCTCTCAAACAACATATAGATTAATCTTCCGTCTCCTAGAATTGTATGGTCATATTGTTATACTAATGTGAACATCAATGCACTGATTCAGTAAGTTTTTCAACGTAATACTATATATTATATACATATTATATTACATATTTTTGTCTAAACTGAATATTTCTTCCTGATGATTAGTTCTTAAATGTCATGTTATGTACTCACAGAGCAGCTCTGGAGGCTTTGACCACTGGCAGCAGCCTCAGAAGACCTTTCTCTGATCTCAAGTATTTCTTCAGGTCAAACACATCCAAGTCCTTTTCTGAAGTCAGCAACACAAAGACCAGAGCTGACCACTGTGCAGGTGACAGTTCTTTTGCTGAGAGACTTCCTGATCTCAGGTAGCTTTGGATCTCCTCCACTAGAGAATGGTCATTCAGTTCATTCAGACAGTGGAACAGATTGATGCACCTCTCTGGAGAGGGATTCTCCCTGATCTTCTCCTTGATGTACTTGACTGTTTCTTCATGGCTCTGTGAGCTGCTTCTTGTCTTTGTCAGTAGACCTCGTAAGTGCTTCTGATTGGACTCCAGTGAGAGGCCCAGAAGGAAGCGGAGGAAAAGGTCCAGGTTTCCTGTCTCACTTTGTAAGGCTTTATCCACAACACTCTTGTAGAAAATAACTTCAGTAACTTGCGGTTCGGCCATTAGATTCTCATTGTTGTTGATGAATGAGAGGAACACATATACAGCAGCCAGAAACTCCTGAATGCTCAGATGCACGAAGCAGTACACCTTGTCCTGGTACAGCCCACATTCCTCTTTAAAGAGCTGTGTGCACAATCCTGAGTACACTGAGGCTTCATTGATATCAATGCCAGCCTCTTTCAGTTCTTCTTCATAGAAAATCAGATTGCCATTCATAAGCTGTTGAAAAGCCAGTTTTCCCAGTGACAGAATGCTCTCTTTATTCCAGTGTGGACCTGTCTCTTCTTTCCCAAGATACTTTTCATTCTTCTGTTTGGTTTGAAACACCACAAGGTGTATGAACATCTCAGTCAGAGTCTTGGGCATCTCTTCTGTCTTGTCTGTACTCAACATGTGTTCAAGGACTGTTGCAGAAATCCAACAGAAGACTGGAATGTGGCACATGATGTGGAGGCTCCTTGATGTCTTTATGTGTGAGATGATTCTGCTGGCCAGGTCCTCATCATTGAATCTCCTTCTGAAGTACTCCTCCTTCTGTGGGTCATTGAACCCTCGTACCTCTGTCACCTGGTCAACACACCCTGAAGGGATCTGATTTCCTGCTGCAGGTCGGGTAGTTATCCAGAGGAGAGCAGAGGGAAGCAGATTTCCCTTGATGAGATTTGTCAGCAGAACATCCACTGAGGTTGACTCTGTGACGTCACAACAGATCTTGTTCTTCTGGAAGTCTAGGGGCAGTCGACACTCATCCAGACCATCAAAGATGAACAGAACTTTGTACTTGTCGTAGTTGGAGATCCTTGATTCTTTGGTTTCGATTGAGAAGTGATTGAGAAGTTCAATCAAAGTGTGTTTTTCCTTTTTCATCAAATTCAGCTCCAGAAAAGGGAATGAAAATACAAATTGGACATCCTGATTTGCTTTTCCTTCAGCCCAGTCCAGAATGAACTTCTGCACAGAGACTGTTTTTCCAATGCCAGCGACTCCCTTTGTCAGCACAGTTCTGATATGTTTGTCTTGTCCAGTTAAGGGTCTGAAGATGTTGTTACATTTGATTGCAGTCTCTGGTCTTGCTTGTTTCCTGGTTGTTGTCTCAATCTGTCTCAGCTCATGTTCATTATTGACCTCTCCTGTTCCACCCTCTGTGATGTAGAGCTCTGTGTAGATCTTATTGAGAAGTGTTGGGTTTCCTTGTTTAGCGATCCCCTCAAATACACATTGAAACTTCTTCTTTAGATTAGATTTGAGTTCACGTTGAAGAATCACAGCACGCTCATCTGAATCTAGAAATAACACAGAGGATATTAATATTACAGCTGTTTTAATGCCTACAGTATTGTAAGACTGTCATAAAGTTTAAATTATAATCATTTATTCTCTTAACTGTCTGTATAAATCTGTAAATGTTTTCATAATGCATTACACACTGGTGTGACTGATTTATATCATTATTGGTATTATTGATTAATAATGTTATCTCTCTCTCTCTCTCTGTCTAAATTAATCACCACAACACATCCCTGCTGCTACTTAATGAGGTCACTAGGTGTTGTGTTTTGGCTGCTACAATATCATTGAGTTATACAGCTACTTTAGCTGTACTTTAGCTACAGCTTTTAAATGTTCTAAAACAGCATTCAACATGAGGCAGACAGCTCTTACTTTTCTCCAGTGTGTCAGCAAGCTCCTTCTGGTTCATTTTCCTCAGGACGTGCAGTGTGATCTTCAGAGCCCCCTCTCTGGCACTGCTCTCCTGCTTCTCATCTTCACAATCCACCACTTCCTTATCCTGCTTCTGACTCTTAAAGCCTTCTGGGAGTTCTGGACTAAGAATCCTCTTGAACCTCTTCAGCTCGTTCTTCACAAATGTCATAATATTCTCTTCAAGCAACTGAAATAAATCAAGTAAATAAGTTAAGCAAGAGACTAAATGCTTTCTCATTAACACATGAATGAATGATTGACAGATCAACTTTACTTGAGGTAAACAAAAACAAATGTACATAACAGGACCACATACACTGAATATGGAGGCCAGGTCTGTTTGATGACTCTGGGTAGACTGACCACTGAGCATCTCTGACTCTGATCTCTCCTGTTGGTTCCTGTGGACAAAACATGAGATTACATCACCTCATCCAGGGAGTACACACAGACACACACACACACACACACACACACACACACACACACACACACACACACACACACACACACACACACACACACACACACACACACACACAGGGAATGTTGTGTTAGTTTAATATTGTTTCAGGACTATGAAAATGGAAAAAAAATTAGCATATGGATTATGAAAACAACCAAAAGAAATGGGAAAATGGGAGAGGAGAAATGACTAGAGACAGTGTTGTTTAACTCACTGACCATGACCCATGAGTTCTTCTTACCTTTGTTCACTAGAAAAGTCTCCCTCTCTAAACTCTATAGGATGATGCATAGACCGGCTAGCTAATCATGGCATGGTGTTGTTCAATGACAGGCATGTGTTTGATAAAAAATCAATCACTTAATGGCTTCATTTCAGAGAGACAAATGTTTTTTTTTACAAAATGCTATATATCTAATTAACTCTCAGAGAAATAAGTAGTACTGCTAGATTTTACACAATTAAATGTAACAAATAACTACATTTTTAATAAAGAACTGTACGAATGAAACACTTGTGACATCAATATTTAAATATTGTAAAATAATAATTAAATACAGTAATATGAGATCTGTATGTAAAACATTTACATTTGATATTTTAGTCATTTAGCAGATGTTTTTGTCCAGGGCCTGGTATCCCAAAAGCATCTTAAGGCCAAGTTCATCATTAGAACCTTTGTAGGAGCATTGTTAAATCTCTGAGCTGTTTCCCAAAACCATCGTTATTAACGTTACACTTGAAAACGCTCGTATTCTAACACCTGCCTCAGACCACTTGTAGAACAGCCAAGTGCTTCGTTAGATGCTTTTTTGCCCTCCCGCGTCACTTTATACACAGAAGATCTCCGCTAAACATAGAATCACATGGTTTATCCATCTCTTTGTGACCGCAGATAAATTCAGAACAAAGTTGACTACGAATACAAAGTTGCAAATGTCTTTGCAATTGATGCAAACAAGCGATGTATGAAATGATGCTTCAAACGAAAACCGAGATGACTGCATTAAAATATAAACAGTAGGCTATAGGCCTATTTCAATCATATTTGAATACATTTCATATTCAATCAATTGAGTTCTATTTTGCTACTTGTAGACTACGGTCTGTAATTTGTCTCAATATATTTAATGATGTGTAGCCTAAAATGTGAACAATGATGTGCCAAATCTGTGATTTAGAATAAGCCGCCTCAATATTTGCAGCCGTAGGTGGTAATATCTCTCTAGGAGCTGATCTGTCATCAGTATTGGGAACTAATTATAATGTTAAGGAAAGATTTGAATGGAGAAAACTGATCCAAGAGCAGCGCTCCCTTTCCTTCGATCCTCTAAATAACGACATGCTCCAACAACGCACTTGGCGACCGTTTTCTCTGCGTGGTGCGTGGGAAATACATGTTACATCTTTAGCCGTTGTAGGAAAGATGCTGGTCAGAATTTATGATGTTACTATTGAAGAGGAGAATCTTCTAGATCTGAAACCAGATGTATTTTGTATTCATCTCTAGGTTTCTTCCTAGGTTCCTGCCTTTCTAGGGAGTTTCTCCTAGCCACCGTGCTTCAACATCCGAACATGCGCTGTTCGGAACCAGACGACCGTTAGACCCAATGACGTGTTCACTTTACCATGAAATGCTTCCTTACGAGCCCTTTCCCAACCATGCAGTTAAAAAGAGACTATATACCAGGAGTACCAGTACTGAGTCAATGTGCAGGGGTACTAGGTAGTTGAGGTAATTACTAGACAATATAAAAGGAGTACCAGTTCTGAGTCAATGTGCAAGGGTACCAGGTAGTTGAGGTAATAACTAGACTATATACAAGGAGTACCACTACTGAGTCAATGTGCAGGGGTACCAGGTAGTTGAGGTAATAACTAGACTATATACAAGGAGTACCAGTACTGAGTCAATGTGCAGAGGTACCAGGTAGTTGAGGTAATAACTAGACTATATACAAGGAGTACCAGTACTGAGTCAATGTGCAGGGGTACCAGGTAGTTGAGGTAATAACTAGACTATATACAAGGAGTACCAGTACTGAGTCAATGTGCAGGGGTACCAGGTAGTTGAGGTAATAACTAGACTATATACAAGGAGTACCAGTACTGAGTCAATGTGCAGGGGTACCAGGTAGTTGAGGTAATAACTAGACTATATACAAGGACTACCAGTACTGAGTCAATGTCCAGGGGTACCAGGTAGTTGAGGTAATATGTACATGTAGGTAGGGACAGTGTTGTTTAACCCACTGACCATGACCCATGAGTTCTTCTTACCTTTGTTCACTAGAAAAGACTCCCTCTCTGAAGAATATAGGTAGAGCCATAGACTTGTCACTCTTCATGGACACACAGCTGGGTACAGGGGAGGCTGGTCTCTCCTGCTTGATTGGACTTCAACACAACAGAGACAAACATTACATCTCTCATCTACTCTGAGCTCAGATGGGGAAACAAGAATTTCATTCCAAAACGCTATATATCCATTTTCAGAATCAATCACTTGATAGTTTCATTTCAGAGAGACAAATAATTGTGTTTTTTTGCAAAATGCTATATATCTGCCTCACTCACAGAGAAATAAGTAGTACTACTAGGTTTCACACAGTAATAATATATATATATATATATATATATATATATATATATCTGCCTCACTCTCAGAGAAATAAGTAGTACTGCTAGGTTTTACACAGTAATAATATATACCTGCCTCACTCTCAGAGAAATAAGTAGTACTGCTAGGTTTTACACAGTAATATTATATATCTGCCTCATTCTCAGAGAAATAAGTAGTACTGCTAGGTTTTACACAGTAATAATATATACCTGCCTCACTCTCAGAGAAATAAGTAGTACTGCTAGGTTTTACACAGTAATAATATATATCTGCATCACTCTCAGAGAAATAAGTAGTACTGCTAGGTTTTACACAGTAATAGTATATATCTGCCTCATTCTCAGAGAAATAAGTAGTACTGCTAGGTTTTACACAGTAATAATATATACCTGCCTCACTCTCAGAGAAATAAGTAGTACTGCTAGGTTTTACACAGTAATAATATATACTGCCTCACTCTCAGAGAAATAAGTAGTACTGCTAGGTTTTACACAGTCAAATGTGACGACCGGCTCGATTCAAACTTATGTAGCAAATTTTGAAATTGTGTTCTTTTTTTTTACATTGGATAAAAGTAGAGACTCAGCTAGAAAAAGGTATATCATACACTACAGTTGAGAAACAATGGGAAAGTAATTCTGCTTTGAAAGATGATAAACTTGTAACCTACATTTTGAGAAAATGGCCTTTGAATGTTTTGGTTCACCTACTGGAGAGCTCTTCTTTATCTACAGGGGTGTTACTTTGGCAGATAATGTTACAAATCTAAATAAAAAGTATATATATATATAAATTCAGCAAAAAAAGAAACATTACTTTTTTAGGACCCTGTCTTTGAAAGATCATTCGTAAAAATCCAAATAACTTCACATATCTTCATTGTAAAGGTTTAAACACTGTTTCCCATGCTTGTTCAATGAAACATAAACAATTAATGAAAATGCACCTGTGGAACGGTCGTTAAGACCTGAATACAACAGCTGTACACCTTACCGTGAAATAATTACGAACGAGCCCTTTCCCAACAATGCAGTTAAAAAGCAAGAAAAAAATGCTCAATAAAAAATGAAAATAGTAACACAATGAAATAACAATAATGAGGCTATAAGGAGTACCAGTACTGAGTCAAAGTGCAGGGGTACCAGGTAGTTGAGGTAATAACTAGACTATATACAAGGAGTACCAGTACTGAGTCAATGTCCAGGGGTACCAGGTAGTTGAGGTAATAACTAGACTATATACAAGGAGTACCAGTACTGAGTCAATGTGCAGGGGTACCAGGTAGTTGAGGTAATAACTAGACTTTATACAAGGAGTACCAGTACTGAGTCAATGTGCAGGGTACCAGGTAGTTGAGGTAATATGTAAATGTAGGTAGGGGTAAAAGTGACAAGTCAATCAGGATAGAGATTACATCTCCTCATCCAGGGAGTGCACACACACTCACACACACACACACACACACACACACACACATACACACACACACACACACACACACACACACACACACACACACACAGGGAATGTTGTGTTAGTTTAATATTGTTTCAGGACTATGAAAATGGAAAAAAGGATTAGTCTATGGATTAATAAAACAACAAAAATAAATGGTAAAATGGGAGAGGAGAAATGACTATAGACAGTGTTGTTTAACCCACTGACCATGACCCATGAGTTCATCTTACCTTTGTTCACTAGAAAAGTCTCCCTCTCTGAAGAATATAGGTAGAGCCATAAACTTGTCACTCTTCATGGACACACAGCTGGGTACAGGGGAGGCTGGTCTCTCCTGCTTGATTGGGCTTCAACACAACAGAGACAAACATTACATATCTCATCTACTCTGAGCTCAGATGGGGAAACAAGAATTTCATTCCAAAACGCTATATATCCATTTTCAGAATCAATCACTTGATGGTTTCATTTCAGAGGGACAAATAATCATGTTTTTTTTTGCAAAATGCTATATATCTTCCTCACTCACAGAGAAATAAGTAGTACTACTAGGTTTTACACAGTAATAATATATATATCTGCCTCACTCTCAGATAAATAAGTAGTACTGCTAGGTTTTACACAGTAATAATATATATATATATATATCTGCCTCACTCTCAGAGAAATAAGTAGTACTGCTAGGTTTTACACAGTAATAATATATCTGCCTCACTCTCAGAGAAATAAGAAGTACTGCTAGGTTTTACAAAGTAATAATATATATCTGTCTCACTCTCAGAGAAATAAGTAGTACTGCTAGGTTTTACACAGTAATAATATATCTGCCTCACTCTCAGAGAAATAAGTAGTACTGCTAGGTTTTACACAGTAATATTATATATCTGCCTCATTCTCAGAGAAATAATTAGTACTGCTAGGTTTACACAGTAATAAAATATATATCTGCCTCACTCTCAGAGAAATAAGTAGTACTGCTATGTTTTACACAGTAATAATATATATATCTGCCTCACTCTCAGATAAATAAGTAGTACTGCTAGGTTTTACACAGTAATAATATATATCTGCCTCACTCTCAGAGAAATAAGTAGTACTGCAAGGTTTTACACAGTAATAATATATATCTGCCTCACTCTCAGAGAAATAAGTAGTACTGCTAGGTTTTACACAGTCAAATGTGACGACCGGCTCGATTCAAACTTATGTAGCAAAATTTGAAATTGTGTTTTTTTTTTTTACATTGGATAAAAGTAGAGACTCAGCTCGAAAAAGGTATATCATACACTATAGTTGAGGAACAATGGGAAAGTAATTCTGCTTTGAAAGATGATAAACTTGTAACCTCAATTTTGAGAAAATGGCCTTTGAATGTTTTGGTACACCTACTGGAGAGCTCTTCTTTATCTACAGTGGTGTTACTTTGGCAGATAATGTCACCCATCTAAATAAATAGTATATATATATTTAGCAGACGGTCTTATCCAGAGCAACTTACAGTTAGTGAGTGCATACATTATTTTTTATTTTCATACTAGCCCCCCGTGGGAATCAAACCCACAACCCTGGCGTTGCAAACGCCATGCTCTACCAACCAAGCTACATCCCTGCCAGTCATTCCCTCCCCTACCCTGGGCCAATTATGCGCCACCCCACGAGTCTCCCGGTCAGCTACAACAGAGCCTGGATTCAAACCAGGATCTCTAGTGGCACAGCTAGCACTGCGATTAAGTGCCTTAGACCACTGCGCCACTCGATATATATGATATATATATATATATAGTTAACTAAATGTATGGTGTTTTTGGTTTATGTCAGTTTCATTGTTTGTTATGCTATAAATTGTTATGTTATGGTTGTAAGTCCTAAAATGAACTAGAAAATGTCATATTTTGAAATTCTGAGTAATTACTACTTTAGTAAGGATATACTTAATTCAGTACTACTGCAGTTACTAAATAATTCCAATAGATAGCAGCATAAGACCACAAATGACATTTGACAAATGACAATATTCAAAAAGTTCAGTCCTTGGACACAGAGGGGTTAAACACTAAAGTTACCGTCCATCTAGTGAAGAGAGGAGAACCGGACAGAGGGAGCGTAGGCCAGCATCCGTCAACGAGAGAGGGAGAAGCCCTCCACGGTATTTAACAGGTGGAATAAACAACCAGGGAGCTCCATCGGTCCACAAGAAATGCAGGCAGCCGGTGATGATGTAGTGGTAGCTAGGATAACTAGGATGCTGCTGGTAAAGAGTAGCTAGCTTAGCTAGCTGTACCGACTAGCTTGGATAGCTAGCAGGTCGTTCATCTGTACCTCGAGGATGATGACAAATCCGGTGAACCACACAATTAAACAAGAATAGCGAGTGAAAAGGATCTGGCTACACTCATACTGTCCCTGACCAAAAAGCAAATTGAACAATAAACTTCGGTGTCTCAACACTGTAACGAACTCCGTCGTTGTTCCCCTAGATCACCTCAGACCACTCTGCGCGTAACTGGACAATATGCTTGGCGCCAAACTGTACGTGGACGCGGACAGTTCTGTACGTGGACGCGGATATTTCTAGAACACGGACATGAGCAGAGCAACACAATAAACTAAACACAGTCCCTACAGTGGGTACGTTAGTAATATTCATATATATATATATATATATATTTATATATACACAGTGGGGGAAAAAAGTATTTAGTCAGCCACCAATTGTGCAAGTTCTCCCACTTAAAAATCGCCCAGAAGTCTCTCATAGCCTGTCATGTAAAATCAATTTTTTTCAAATGTCAAAGCTTTCAATACATTCTCTATGGGTGTCTGTGGGCTTGCACTTACGCGCTTTCGTCATACGTGATGTAACGTTGAACGTAACTAAGACAATGGCGGCTGGCAGCGTTTCTGTTGTGACCTGCAGTGCGGCGTTATTTTATGTTTTTAATTTGTAGACTTAGTTTACAAACATTCTGCCAACCATGGATTTCCAGTGGTTGGTTTTGGACTGATCTTGTTGATCGTGTACATACCCGCTACGAACGGACTAAATAATGAAAACGCTGCTGGCAGCGGAATCCCAATACAGCTGGGAGACTTGGCTGGATGACAGAGTCCCGGACAGAGAAGTGGAGCCGGCCACCTTCACCCTGGTCAGAGCGGACCGCGATCCTGGTAAGAGAGCGACTCTGTACCCCGACATTGAACTGCTTTCTGTGTCATTGCGACCTTACTATCAATTCAATTCAATTTAAGGGCTTTATTGGCATGGGAAACGTATGTTAACATTGCCAAAGCAAGTGAAGTAGATAGTAAACAAAAGTGAAATAAACAATAAATATTAACAGTAAACATTACACTCAGAAGTTTCAAAAGAATAAAGACATTTCAAATGTCATATTATGTATATATACAGTGTTGTTACAATGTGCAAATAGTTAAAGTACAAATGGGAAAATAAATAAACATAAATATGGGTTGTATTTACAATGGTGTTTGTTCTTCACTGGTTGCCCTTTTCTTGTGGCAACAGGTCACAAATCTTGCAGCTGTGATGGCACACTGTGGTTTTTCACCCAGTAGATGAGGGAGTTTATCAAAATTGGGTTTGTTTTCGAATTCTTTGTGGATCGCTGTAATCTGAGGGAAATATGTGTCTCTAATATGGTCATACATTTGGCAGGAGGTTAGGAAGTGCAGCTCAGTTTCCACCTCATTTTGTGGGCAGTGTGCACATAGCCTGTCTTCTCTTGAGAGCCAGGTCTGCCTACGGCGGCCTTTCTCAATAGCAAGGCTATGGTCACTGAGTCTGTACATAGTCAAAGCTTTCCTTAAGTTTGGGTCAGTCACAGTGGTCAGGTATTCTGCCACTGTGTACTCTCTGTTTAGCGCCAAATAGCATTCTAGTTTGCTCTGTTTTTTTGTTTATTCTTTCCAATGTGTCAAGTAATTCTCTTTTTGTTTTCTCATGATTTGGTTGGGTCTAATTGTGTTGTTGTTGTTGTTGTTGTTGTTGTTGTTGTTGTTGTCCTGGGGCTGTGTGGGGTCTGTTTGTGTTTGTGAACAGAGGCCCAGGACAAGCTTACTTAGGGGACTCTTCTCCAAGTTCATCTCTCTGTAGGTGATGGCTTTGTTATGGAAGGTTTGGGAATCGCTTCCTTTTAAGTGGTTACTATCTGCCCCGTGAGTTCCCCCAATTGTTTGTTACCGTTGTGTACTGTTGATAATCACAAGTTTACTGGAGAACTGAGACCAAGTAGAGACTTTGGACAGGGTGGATATGGTATAATAAAGGCAGTTTATTCAGAGGTAAAGATATCTGGAATCGCGTGCACGGACTCGTTCGTGCACGCGAGTAAAGTAAAAGTGTCCTGTCTTAGGTCAGCTAGGATCACCACTCCTTGGCCACCTGCTGACAAGGCTGACAAGATAGGACTCTTTTGTCCATTGTTATAGGATAGGAACAGCATTGATTGAAAACAAACGCCCAACACAAAATGGGTCATGCACAAGATTTTAGTCAGACCAAGCTATAACATTATATATTTACTACGACAGTACATTCAACCAAAAGCTAATATAACAAAGGCATCAGAGATTATTTATAATCTGTCACAGAAACTGGAATCCATCTCCCCAGATCAGTCAATAAATGCTTCTGGTATTGATTTATATGCTGCCCCTGTCTTCATGTTGTTGCTGGACATATCTTTTTTAAAATGTGTGTAGGTCACCTAAATCATCAGAATCACCCTCCTGAGAATTTTTTCAGGAGCCGCCACTGGGTACACGTCAACTATGACAGACAAAATGAGAACAAATAATCCAGAAAATCACATTGTAGGATTTTTTATGAATTTATTTGCAAATTATGGTGGAAAATAAGTATTTGGTCAAAAACAAAAGTTTCTCAATACTTTGTTATATACCCTTTGTTGGCAATGACACAGGTCAAACGTTTTCTGTAAGTCTTCACAAGGTTTTCACACACTGTTGCTGGTATTTTGGCCCATTCCTCCATGCAGATCTCCTCTAGAGCAGTGATGTTTTGGGGCTGTCGCTGGGCAACACAGACTTTCAACTCCCTCCAAAGATTTTCTATGGGGTTGAGATCTGGAGACTGGCTAGGCCACTCCAGGACCTTGAAATGCTTCTTACGAAGCCACTCTTTCGTTGCCCGGGCGGTGTGTTTGGGATCATTGTCATGCTGAAATACCCAGCCACGTTTTATCTTCAATGCCCTTGCTGATGGAAGGAGGTTTTCACTCAAAATCTCACGATACATGGCCCCATTCATTCTTTCCTTTACACGGATCAGTCGTCCTGGTCCCTTTGCAGAAAAACAGCCCCAAAGCATGATGTTTCCACCCCCATGCTTCACATTTACATTTACATTTTAGTCATTTAGCAGACGCTCTTATCCAGAGCGACTTACAGGAGCAATTAGGGTTAAGTGCCTTGCTCAAGGGCACATTAACTTCACAGTAGGTATGGTGTTCTTTGGATGCAACTCAGCATTCTTTGTCCTCCAAACACGACGAGTTGAGTTTTAAAAAAAAGTTATATTTTGGTTTCATCTGACCATATGACATTCTCCCAATCCTCTTCTGGATCATCCAAATGCACTCTAGCAAACTTCAGACGGGCCTGGACATGTACTGGCTTAAGCAGGGGGACACGTCTGGCACTGCAGGATTTGAGTCGCTGGCGGCCTAGTGTGTTACTGATGGTAGGCTTTGTTACTTTGGTCCCAGCTCTCTGCATGTCATTCACTAGGTCCCCCCGTGTGGTTCTGGGATTTTTGCTCACCGTTCTTGTGATCATTTTGACCCCACGGGGTGAGATCTTGCGTGGAGCTCAAGATCGAGGGAGATTATCAGTGGTCTTGTAGGTCTTCCATTTCCTAATAATTGTTCCCACAGTTGATTTCTTCAAACCAAGCTGCTTACCTATTGCAGATTCAGTCTTCCCAGCCTGGTGCAGGTCTACAATTTTGTTTCTGGTGACCTTTGACAGCTCTTTGGTCTTGGCCATAGTGGAGTTTGGAGTGTGACTGTTTGAGGTTGTGGACAGGTGTCATTTATACTGATAACAAGTTCAAACAGATGCCATTAATACAGGTAACGAGTGGAGGACAGAGGAGCCTCTTAAAGAAGAAGTTACAGGTCTGTGAGAGCCAGAAATCTTGCTTGTTTGTAGGTGACCAAATACTTATTTTCCACCATAATTTGCAAATAAATTCATTAAAAATCCTACAATGTGATTTTCTGGAATTTTTTTCTCTCAGTTTGTCTGTCATAGTTGACGTGTAAATATGATGAAAATTACAGGCCTCTCTCATCTTTTTAAGTGGGAGAACTTGCACAACTAAATACTTTTTTCCCCCACTGTAACTACATTTTTAATAAAGAACTGTACAAATGATACACTTGTGACATCAATATTTAAATATTGTAAAATAATAATTCAATACAGTAATATGAGATCTGTATGTAAAACATTTACATTTGATATTTTAGTCATTTAGCAGATGTTTTTGTCCAGGGCCTGGTATTCCAAAAGCATCTTAAGGCTAAGTTCATCGTTAGAACATTCGTAGAAGCATTGTTAAATCTCTGAGCTGTTTCCCAAAACCATCGTTATTAACGTTGCACTTGAAAACGCTCATATTCTAACTCCTGCCTCAGACCACTTGTAGAACAGCCAAGTGCGTCGTTAGATGCTTTTTTGCCCTCCCGCGTCACTTTATACACAGAAGATCTCCGCTAAACATAGAATCACATGGTTTATCCGTCTCTCTGTGACCGCAGATAAATTCAGAACAAAGTTGATCTACAAATACAAAGTTGCAAATGTCTTTGCAATTGATGCAAACAAGCGACGTATAAAATGATGCTTCAAATGAACACCAAGATGACTGCATTAAAATATAAACAGTAGGCTATAGGCCTATTTCAATCAAATTGAAATACATTTAATGTTCAATCAATTGAGTTCTATTTTGCTACTTGTAGACTACGGTCTGTAATTTGTCTCAATATATTTAATGATGTGTAGCCTAACATGTGCCCAATGATGTGCCGAATCTGTGATTTAGAATAAGCCGCCTCAATATTTGCAGCCGTAGGTGGTAATATCTCTCTAGGAGCTGATCTGTCATCAGTATTGGGAACTAATTATAATGTTAAGGAAAGATTTGAAGTGAGAAAACTGATCCGAGAGCAGCGCTCCCTTTCTTTCGATCCTCTAAATAACGACATGCTCCAACAACGCACTTGGCGACCGTTCTCTCTGCGTGGTGCATGGGAAATACATGTTACATCTTCAGCCGTTGTAGGAAAGATGCATCTTAAAACACTGGTAAGCCTAAATTCCATCGCTATCGGGAAACCGGGCCCAGAGTGACTTACAATACAGTTGCCATATTGTAGTGTATTCAAGCTTTAAAAAGGTTTCTAGAGTTTGTAATTTCCACTTTAAAAATGTCAAACTTGATTTGCCCTAATGAAAAATGTACCGACCACTACAAAAACATTTCATGAATTATAATGCACATAATAATTTACATTTCCTATTGCTGCAGGATTATTTTCCTGCTGTGAGAAACTGGGTCAAATTAAGATATGGCATCTGTAAGTGCAATCATCTTAAGGTAGCTAGGTGAGACAACCACATATCACAGTCAAATATACAGGATATGAACATTCCATTCCAGCTAAACAATAGATATATAGCATTTAGCCAAAAAAACATGTATTTTTATACACATCTCAAATCCATTAATACAAAATCTGAGAACAGTAATATTTTAGGTACCCAGTAATATTGAAGGTACCCAAGGCAATCATAGCTGCTGAAAAAAAGTGTGGATATAGCGTTTTGGAAATAAACTTAAGAATTCTTAAACAAAATTGTCATCTCACCTCTTAGCTTTGGTGTCATGTCCCCCAGAGAGACTCCTTTTAGAGGCAGGGCCCCCCTCCTCTCTCTCCCCAGAGAGACTCATTTTAGACCACTGACCCCTAAACAGAGATGCAGCATGTTGGTTGTGGTGAACACAGTGACAACTAATTATAGAATGTCCATTGTTCCCTTTTATTCATGATCTCTTAGAAATAAAACATTAACTAACAGACACGTCCAAACAGTCAGGTGATTTAATGCAATTACTTTTTCTAGCCCAATGACTACTCAAAACCCACCCACAAGGCCTGACAACTAGGCCAAAACATAGACCCTGATAGGCCTACATCTTATTTCAGATAGCCTCCAGTAGCCTGGGCAAGATGTAGGCAAGATGTAAGCTGAATGATTTAGCAGCTTGCTTAGTTCAAATTGACAGATTAATTTATTTAACATGAATAGCAAGACGATTATGAGGTAGGAAGTGCTTCTGTTGCCCAGTAGCCTGCTGGAATAGGCTACTGAGGATGGGGTCGTAATTTCAATCAATGAATCAAATTTTAATAATATGGATATGAACTGAATAGGTCCATGCTTGTCAACAACAGCCAGGTAATTTTTTTTTACCTGTAGCCTAATCTGGCTGACTGTTACCTTCAATCTAATGCATTCTAACATCTGATCAGCAATTGAGATAGAACTGTGACCATGGTGACACTTGATAACTTCCAATTGAATTAACTAAACACGGCCATTAATAATTACATAATAACACAAGGCTACAACAACAATAAACTGAAGTTAAAGGCTATTTATTACATCTGTTTGCCAGCTCCAGGTTGGCTACACAAGTGGCACAAAATGATTTGCATCGACTCCAGTCATTTCAACATATTTATAGTATAAAATGGCAGGCTACAGTAGCCTAGACAGGCATAACAATGAATAGGCTACTTGATGGCCAACAGATCTATCATTCTCCACATTTAATGTCAGTTTCATTGTGGAGTTTTTCTCATAACAGAAGCACATGATGGAGTTCCATAACTTCCATTTCAAATTTCCACTCGAGACCCAAGAACTGAGCATGTGTAAAATCCTTGGCATGATATGGTTTTCCATAAGCAAAGTCAACATTAGAATGCATTTTAAACCACCTCCGACAGAATGTATCTAACGTGCTCTAGAGCGCCTAAAGTAGTTTTCCTGTGATTTGTCACCTTATTTCTTGATGTGCATCAGTTCTACAGCGTTAATATGTTTCATGGAATAAGGGTTGTAAAATAGGTGTCTCCATAATGACAATGATAATAGCCTACCTTATAACACTAAGGCCTATTGATTAGTTTCCACTTTGAAAACTGCTGTCTGTCAGCAACTAAGCTCAAGTAGCAGTTCTACTAACTAGTACTATCTCATTCCACATATTCATTCTCTTACTCTGTCCATTAGAATAGATTATTGTTCAGAAATACTTACTTTATTTTTCAGTTCTCTCCATATAGTGTTTTCTGCTCTGTCATCTCCAAATGGATCATGTACTTTCAGTTTCAGCTCAGTCGCCTCCCCATCCTGATAATCAAGTGTTTTATTGGTATCTTCCACTAGATGGCAGTAAACACCTGCTGTAACTAGACTACGACTTAGCTAGCCAGCACCTCTCCTAAACAGGTGTTCTACTCTGTTAGCCAGCACCTCTCCTAAACAGGTGTTCTCCTCTGTTAGCCAGCACCTCTCCTAAACAGGTGTTCTCCTCTGTTACCCAGGACCTCTCCTAAACAGGTGTTCTCCTCTGTTACCCAGCACCTCTCCTAAACAGGTGTTCTACTCTGCTACCCAGCACCTCTCCTAAACAGGTGTTCTACTCTGTTAGCCAGCACCTCTCCTAAACAGGTGTTCTACTCTGCTAGCCAGCACCTCTCCTAAACAGGTGTTCTACTCTGCTAGCCAGCACCTCTCCTAAACAGGTGTTCTCCTCTGCTACCCAGCACCTCTCCTAAACAGGTGTTCTCCTCTGTTACCCAGCACCTCTCCTAAACAGGTGTTCTACTCTGCTACCCAGCACCTCTCCTAAACAGGTGTTCTACTCTGTTAGCCAGCACCTCTCCTAAACAGGTGTTCTACTCTGCTAGCCAGCACCTCTCCTAAACAGGTGTTCTACTCTGCTAGCCAGCACCTCTCCTAAACAGGTGTTCTCCTCTGTTAGCCAGCACCTCTCCTAAACAGGTGTTCTACTCTGTTAGCCAGCACCTCTCCTAAACAGGTGTTCTACTCTGTTAGCCAGCACCTCTCCTAAACAGGTGTGTGTTTCTTTCCCCTCCAGTTTAAGGTAAAGGACACCTGACTTTATATTTAAAGCCTTTTGGAATCCACATTTTCCACTAAATAAGAAGTGATATTTCCTGGGGCCAGAAAAGGCTCTGCATGGTAGGAATGGCCCAGCAGCACTCCAACACTAGTTTGGTGAATTCCAAATGTTCCCTTTATTCTAGATTATTAACCTGAAATACTCACTTTACTTTCGAACTGCGTTGTAGTTTAGAGATTAAACTATGAGCTGCTCTGTCATCTCAAAATGGCCCCTGTACAGATACTTTGTTATTTTCAGTTTCAACTGCAGTCATGGCCTCACCCCTTTATATACCAATAGTAACCAGAGGGTGGCGCTAACAGTCAGTTGCATGTGATTGCAGTAACTCCTGACATTGTGCCAAATCTTGATTCCATTTTTTTATAGTGCTTCTTCAAGACATCTCTTACATTATTTTAGCTAAACTTATAATTTACAGATTTAGCTGTTTTTTTCTCTCCAAAAAACGATTTACTGTAGGCCTATAATAATTGTTAACAGTCCTCAAATAAACTGTCTTAAAATATTTGATGATTAGTTGAATCAGGTGTGTATATGCTGGGCAAGAACAAAAGGATTGAGAAACCATGAGAAAAACATCAAACCATTACATTTACATTTTAGTCATTTAGCAGATGCTCTTATCAAGAGCGACTTACAGTTAGTGCATAATTACATGTTTAAAAAAATAAATAATAATAATACTGGCCCCCCGTGGGAAACGAAACCACAGCCCTGGCGTTGCAAACGCCATGCTCTACCAACTGAGCTAAATCCCTGCCGGCCATTCCCTCCCCTACCCTGGACGGCGCTGGGCCAATTGTGAGCTGCCCCATGGGTCTCTCGGTCGCGGCCGGCTACGACAGAGCCTGGATTTGAACCAGGATCTCTAGTAGACCGTAGACCACTGCGCCACTCCGGAGTACACCATATCATTGAAAAGCTCCTGCTCCATCTTTACCAGACGTTTTGCTGATAACAAAACCCAAGAATGAAACCCAAGAACTGAGCATGTGTAAAAACCTTTGCATGATATGGTTTTCCATAAGCAAAGTCGACATTAGAATGCAGTATTTCTTGATGCGCATCAGTTCTACAACGTTAATATGTTTTATGGAATAAGGGTTGTAAAATAGGTGTCTCCATAATGACAATCTAAATAACATGTATAATAGTCTACCTTATATTTCATTCCAGGTATTCATTCTCTTACTCTGTCCTTTAGAATAGATTATTGTTCAGATTATTGTTCAGAAATACTTACTTTATTTTTCAGTTCTCTCCATATAGGGTTTTCTGCTCTGTCATCTCCAAATGGATGCTGTACTTTCAGTTTCAGCTCAGCCGTCTCCTCACCCTGATAATAAAGTGATTACTGGCGGTGCTTGTGGAAGGGTGGGTAGGCTCTGCACATGGAGCTAACTGGAGCTCGGCAGCATCATCACTGTTGGGCTTGCCGGCGGCCTCGCTGGTTTGATGATGCTGCTGCTGCTCTTCACTCTCCTTTGGCTTTGTTTGGCTACTTTTTGTACCATTGTCTGAAGAAGCCTATTGTGGTGAAACGTCAGGAGTACGTTTTGTTTTTAGAAACTTTTAAATAAGCCACATGGATGCTAACTGGGGACTCAGCTAAAACTAGACAAATACACCTTTTTATTTTGGTATTTTGGGGACCAAGTAAATGTATACCAACAGTGGACAATTCCCAGCAAAAGCATGGAGCTACAACTCTCTAGTGGAGAATAGAGGGAGTTTTCCCCTTGGAGAATCCAGAGTGGCTCACTGAAGAAAAACATATTGGAGAATAACAACAATCTCAATCTGAAGCTTTAAAGAAAAAAGGGGAATTCCTCTGAAAATCAGGAACACCATTCTTCCTCCTGCCCCACCTATTGTCCCTGTATGAATATTAGTTGGCATCTAATTGAAGAACATACTGCTTTATAGATCCCAGCCTGACAAACAATTGTTTGGGCCTTACTTTGAGCACTTTACACTGTGCCTCCATTGAGTCTCCATGTGTCAAGCAGTACAGAGAAACGCCCTCTAGATGACAGCAGAGGCCTGCTCTTGGATCTACCCTGTCTAACCACCAGTTTAGTGACCTTGTTCCATCAATATGTCCATACTACTTCACAACCGATTTGAGGTCTTGACCAGCAATGTCCCATTGGGCTCAACCAAGCCGAGAGTGAGGTTCTAGAAAGAGGACTGACTTTCATACCAACTCCTAAACAGGTGGACTGCAGGGAGCTCCGGAGGGATCTGCACTTCTATCATAGAAGATTGAAGTTATTAGATCATTTTGATTATGAAACAGATTTTCCTCATATACTATTTCCAAACCCCTCACATTGGGAACCTCAGTTGGAGTCAGTGTCAGAAACTATACAGACTGTTATACGTAGGGATGTGGCTTCCTTTCACAATTCAGAACCAGACCTGTATATCAGCTTAACCTTACACATTTTTCAAAAAATCAAGCTCTAGAAACATTGAACATCAATCAGAATATAGTGATTAAACCAGCAGATAAGGGGGCTCAGATTGTTGTAATGGATAAAGTGAATATCTTCTTGAAGCCAATAGACAATAGGATAATGGTAAACACTATGTGCCATTGTCCCACTCAACACAACCGGAAAACACAAAGATGAATCCAGGAGATAGTGAGTAAACTATATGAGGATAAGTACATTACAGATAAACAGATGGTCTATCTTTTTGGGGCAGATTCTCCAAGGCCTAGACAGTTTTACTTACTGCCTAAAATACATATCTCCTGAGACGTTGGCGGTTATCTACGGCTGACCAATAGTAAGTGATTGTGTCTCAGAATCTTCCTGTATTGCTGATTATATTGACTTTTATATCAACCCTCTATCCCAGAAACACCCCAGGTATGTTAAGGATAGTTATGAATGCAGGGTTTATTACTATTGTATTACTCTTTATATTAACTTAGCTACTGACTTGTTCTATTGCTGTTGTCAAGAGGTTAACCTGCTAGTCAGCATTTCATTGCACTGTTAACTCCATGTATATGACAAATAAACCAACTTGAACTTAGAAGGGAAGGGGGAGGACAGCCAGAAAGGGAGGGGAAAAGATGTCCAGCTAAATTACAGTATGTGTCCTCAAATGTTATGTCATCTAAACATCTCACATTAGCTGGAAGAACTGACAAATGAAATGAATTATAGAGGTCTTATAACTTATTATTAGTTATAACTATAATAAAACAGGCCTTACCATTTCCATAAAGAGCATGTTCTTCAATCCAGTCCTTTTCAGACCAATCGTTCTCCTCGGTCAAAGGTGAAGCCATTCTGTCAACTTGAACTATGTGTCTGTGGAGCCGTGCTGGACTTTGAAATAGTGTCGGTGCCCTATTATATACTGAACGCCTCGGGGGGGTTTGGAGGCGTGTCTAGGTATGACAATCCCTCTGTTCTTGGGTTGGTTTGAGTTTCGTCTATGTCAAAGCCTGCTGTACAGAAAGAGAGGAGAACGTCGTTTTCACAATCATTCAAGCAGTCATTCAACGGAGGAGTCCATAATGCCTGGGTTGAACGCTGTACACGCTTCTACATGGAGAGTCAGCTGTAAACACAAGATTAGGTTATTAAAACATAGTACACCTTTTGTTTATTGCTTATTATATAAAGATTATTACTCATTTAAATGTTGACTCACGTCTAAAATATCTTGATGGCGAGTGACTGAGTAAAGATACAGCTTCTGTCTGTTGTTCCTCAAACTCGTTATCCTCTATAACAATCACTTCTGTTTGAGGTGTTGCTTCTTGATACACATCAATGACTTTGGGTAACTCGTTATCCTCTATAACAATCACTTCTGTTTGTGGTGTTGCTTCTTGATCCACATCAATGACTTTGGGTACCTCCTGCATAAATGTAGGGTAACCTGTAGAATTTACATTATATTACAATATACATTTTTTACTTAAAAATACAGATATTGAACATAAAATACAATATAGTAATAATATTAATTACCTGAAAATTGTTTGTCATTCAGTCTTAAAATGTCTGCAAAACCCAATATTGAAATACTGTTAAATATTTTAAAAACCATTGTTATCCATTGAGTGAATTGTTATCCATTGAGAGAGGGATATAGAATAGTATACTAACGTGCTAGGTAATTATTTTCTACAACTGTGATGTAACGGAACATCCACTAGGTGGAGCCAGTGGTCCACTCTTGATTAGACACTTCTAATAAAATAGAAATGTGTTTGGTAAAAACAGTAGGATAAATACATATGTAGGTAGATATATATATATATATATATATATATATATATATATATATATATATATATATATATATATATATATATATATATATATATATATATATATAATATTCTAACATTCTAGATACACACACACACACATTATCAATTGACTAGTAGTTTTTCTATAACTGTGATGTAACTGTACATCCACTAGGTGGAGCCAGTGGTACACTCTTGAGTAGAGACTTGGTTTGGCATGCATTTTCATGGGTTCTGAGACCTTGAGACATGTCACATAAAATTGACATTTGTTTGGTATAAACAGTAGGATATATACATATGAAGGTAGAGTCCATTCTCGTTTAAAAAAATCAATAACACAACATCTCATTCATTATATACTATATCATTTTATACAATACATTATTAAAAACATTCATTTATAATATACAACATAAATAATATATATATATATATGCATAGTTAGATATAAAAGCCTTCATCATATTGAAAATTCAACTCACCTTCAAAATGCTCCATGAGGAATAAATGATTCAAGGAGTCTCTTTAAGATGTATGTCTTCAGGCCTTCTGGTCCTCTGGGTCTTTTTTCTTGGTTGACTGAGACATCCCACGGACGCCCTTTTATGGGGTCAAATGGATCTGTTTAGGTCAGCAGTAAAACGGGACATCTTTAAGAATACAATTACCTTTTTTGTTTTTAATTGACTGAGACATCCACTGGACATTCCATCCTCGGACATTCACGGACCCCCCCCCCCCCCAGAGCTATTTTTAAAAGGTTAAAGGATAAACAGGTTTAAAAAAGTAGTTTCAAAGACACTTGGGGGACCCCATGTGTACATTCAGTTCCCTTGTGTGTAAGGGACACCCTAGATGAGCAAACTGTTGACCATTCAAATATGGATAGCTGAGAACTCTTTCTAAAAGGGTAAACAGGTTTACAAAACAGTTGTTTTAAAGAAACACCACACACGCTCACACACACACACAACCCAAAGAACCAGTGGCTCTTGTGTAGAGAGAGAGAGAGAGAGAGAGAGAGAGAGAGAGAGAGAGAGAGAGAGAGAGAGAGAGAGAGAGAGAGAGAGAGAGAGAGAGAGAGAGAGAGAGAGAGAGAGAGAGAGAGAGAGAGAGAGAGAGAGAGAGAGAGAGAGACAGATAGACAGAGAGATAGGGGAGGGACGGAGAAAGAGAGAGCGAGCTGTAATTCATTGAAGGTAAATACAATTTTCTTTCAAACCTTTTATTTTCTTCTAAAATGTTGCTACAGAAATGGAAGCATTTATATACAAATTATTAAAGTTCACTAAACAATATTGAATATTAAACCATGACACTAATGTTTACTACTAAACCTTTGTATGGATCATAAACATTATTATTACACAATACTGCACCTTACTAAACAATACATGTTTAAATGTATGATTATTATAATAAATTTTCTTAGAAAAAAAGCAGAATCAGCATTGTTCTCCTTTTCAGGGGCCTTTTGTAACCCGACACCCCCATCAGTCTCCAAATCCCCGTCTTCAAGCTGTGAGGGACTCAGACGTTGCCTCTTCCACGCAGGCTCTCCATGGCCTTCAAGGTTTCACATGTTTTCTTTTCCATGATAGATCAACCTTCTTGCCGATAAGCCCAAGTTTTGTCTTGAGGACAGAAGGGACCATCTTCGTAAATGTTCACGATGGTGGAAAAACTGTTGCACTTGTTTCATCATATCAAGCACCTTAAACCAATCTCGCCACTTGAAGCTAAAGACAGGCACAAAATAGTTGACCTCTGTGCAAGCGTTTGAAAATACATACAAACTAACAGATTTGGTGGCATTTGCGCTATTGAAATCAGAACAACCTAAAATTGCCACTTTGGAGTCTGGACTCTACGCTACTGAAGAGATTCGTATGACTTTCAAATCATCTGGCCCACAGACTTCCTCTTCCAGTGCGTACCCAGGCAGGGATGGTCCATTCAGGGCCTTTTAGATCTGACATAGAGCAAGTCTTATCTTAAGCCATTCCCTCATGCGAAACGCAGGAGAAAAACTCCCGGTTTTTGGCTGAAAAAGGTTGTTGAGACAGCTGTGTGTGAAAATCTTCACTGTTGAATCGTCCGGTTGGCCTCCACTCATATCAATCCCACCGTTAAAACAATCAGGTGCATCACAAAGAATGGCATCGATGGTTTTGTCCTTGTGGCCAAGACATGAAGGACACAATACACCTAGAATTAGTCTAGGAGACGTGTTTTCTGGAGTTTTCTGTGGTTGATATCTCTTGAGGTTTCTTGTCGCTCGTAGTGTTCACAGGACAAGTCTAACACTTACTTATACTCAGGCAGACCTACCCAGAAATTACTTTTTCATTTTTAAGGGGTCACAAGCTCACTACACAGCAGCTCCATAAGTTCACTACAAAAATTCCCAACTGTTTCACATTTTTCAAACAGTTCAAACTTTAAGTTCAACTATTACTTTTTATTTCAAACATGTTGTAGAGGGTTCTTGGCACAGTGCTGATATTCTCTTATTCTTAAAGAAACTTTAAACTTTAAACTAGAAAATGACACGGCTTCTGAGTATATGTAAAATAACTTTAGTTATGCAATTGCAGGCAGAAGTTAATACAGAGTCAACAGGATTTGTATAGCTCTTCATAAGTTCTGCAAATTGTCCAAAACAATCTCTGCTTTTCATCCAAGCACGCCCCTCCCTGGCAGATCAGGAGCCACCATGTTTTCTTCTTGTGGCTGTGTGGAAGCAACGAGAAATTGAAACAATCCAGGTCTACCTGTTCCTCCAGTTGATCTCTATCCCATGTCCTTGACTACACGCCCAGACCAGGGAACCATCCTTACGAAAAGCACAGCATTGGTAGTTAAGAAATGTCTCTACTATTGTTAATCATATGTATTGTTAACTATTAATATTTAACAAATCAGGTAAATATGTGCTCTTTCTCTCACAGCATAATATATCATATATTCCCCATCAATGTGCTTTACTTCAAAGAAACAGCTGCACTATCAAGTTACATAAGCACACCCTAAATAGTGAAGAGAACGTCCGGACAGGATGTCCTTAAAAGGTCATAAACACAGGACACAGGAAAACTCACCAATCACTTTTTGACAGCAACCGTCTACTATATTCTCTCTCACAGGAGTCTGTGAAACAAGACAGTTGGAGATTGAAACATTGTATGTGTATTCCCTTCCCCCAACTGCTCTGTTCACTCAGACAAACAAACCAGACTGCAGTTTCCCACGCAAGAATTGACGTCAAATCCTAAATTACTTGATATCTTTCAGAAATACATAATTTCCCCCCCCCTCATAATTCCATAGGTCTATAGGAGTGTCCCAGGTTTTCATTACAACCATTTCTAGTGGATATTGTATACGGTTTCAATATTGAACTTTTAAATCAGTTAACCTCTTACTATCAGATTTGATAAATAACAGATTATAAAATGAAAAGCTCAGTGTTGATTTTAAATATAAACATTAACAGTCCACAAAAATGGTGTGTAAAACAGTATGTTGGCTTGGCTGATAAAAAGGGTAGATTGAATTTCTCTTGGCAGTTGTGGCTCCCAGGTCTACAGCCAATCAAGGACTAGCTACCCATCCCCCACTGCTGCTCTCACCCCCCACCCCCCACCCCATCCCCTGACATGCTGGACTCTCAGGTTCTGTTCAATAAAGTGCAGCACAGCACAGTACAGTACAACTTTATTAGTCCATGTTACAGGGAACAAAGGGAATTTGTCTTTCTGAAGGGGGTTGGTCACAGATCTGCCAGTTCAGATCAAATCCCACGTTTTGTTGTCTGGCTCAGGACTCAAACCAGTGACCTTTCAGTTACTGGACTAATTCTCTAACTTCCACCTCCCAACACTTCTAGCATGGGCTTCCTAGGCAAATTTCCTTTTACACTATCCCATGTGTGTAGAAAACACGAGTCTGTCTCATGATCTGGTAATGAGGTACTCCTGCCTTCAAAATCAGTGTCACCCTCAGGTCAAGAGGGCATTACCTATTGGTCTAATGGTCAAGAAACTAGTTTTTCCCATGGGACACCTGGGTACAGATCCCACCCATGAAATGTGCACACCTCTCCCAATGCACCATTCCGCTGCTTCCACCAACTTAGTGTTTTTTTGCAAACAGCAACGGTGTAATTCCCCTTTGGTCTCAAACCCGGGTCTCCCTGCCCGTAGGCAAACAAATACAGTGGGGAGAACAAGTATTTGATACACTGCCGATTTTACAGGTTTTCCTACTTACAAAGCATGTAGAGGTCTGTAATTTTTATCATAGGTACACTTCAACTGTGAGAGACGTAATCTAAAACAAAAATCCAGAAATTCACATTGTATGATTTTTAAATAATTAATTTGCATTTTATTGCATGACATAAGTATTTGATCACCTACCAACCAGTAAGAATTCCGGCTCCCACAGACCTGTTCATTTTTCTTTAAGAAGCCCTCCTGTTCTCCACTCATTACCTGTATTAACTGCACCTGTTTGAACTTGTTACCTGTATAAAAAACACCTGTCCACACACTCAATCAAACAGACTCCAACCTCTCCACAATGGCCAAGACCAGAGAGCTGTGTAAGGACATCAGGGATACAATTGTAGACCTGCACAAGGCTGGGATGGGCTACAGGACAATAGGCAAGCAGCTTGGTGAGAAGGCAACAACTGTTGGCGCAATTATTAGAAAATGGAAGAAGTTCAAGATGATGGTCAATCACCCTCGGTCTGGGGCTCCATGCAAGATCTCACCTCATGGGGCATCAATGATCATGAGGAAGGTGAGGGATCAGCCCAGAACTACACGGCAGGGCCTGGTCAATGACCTGAAGAGAGCTGGGACCACAGTCTCAAAGAAAACCATTAGTAACACACTACGCCGTCATGGATTAAAATCCTGCAGCGCACGCAAGGTCCCCCTGCTCAAGCCAGCGCATGTCCAGGCCCGTCTGAAGTTTGCCAATGACCATCTGGATGATCCAGAGGAGGAATGGGAGAAGGTCATGTGGTCTGATTAGACTAAAATAGAGCTTTTTGGTCTAAACTCCACTCGCCGTGTTTGGAGGAAGAAGAAGGATGAGTACAACCGCAAGAACACCATCCCAACCGTGAAGCATGGAGGTGGAAACATAATTCTTTGGGGATACTTTTCTGCAAAGGGGACAGGACGACTGCACTGTATTGAGGGGAGGATGGATGGGGCCATGTATCGCGAGATCTTGGCCAACAACCTCCTTCCCTCAGTAAGAGCATTGAAGATGGGTCGTGGCTGGGTCTTCCAGCATGACAACGACCCGAAACACACAGCCAGGGCAACTAAGGAGTGGCTCCGTAAGAAGCATCTCAAGGTCCTGGAGTGGCCTAGCCAGTCTCCAGACCTGAACCCAATAGAACATCTTTGGAGGGAGCTGAAAGTCCGTATTGCCCAGCGACAGCCCACGAAACCTGAAGGATCTGGAGAAGGTCTGTATGGAGGAGTGGGCCAAAATCCCTGCTGCAGTGTGTGCAAACCTGGTCAAGACCTACAGGAAACATATGATCTCTGTAATTGCAAACAAAGGTTTCTGTACCAAATATTAAGTTCTGCTTTTCTGATGTATCAAATACTTATGTCATGCAAGAAAATGCAAATTAATTACTTAAAAATCATCCAATTTGATTTTCTGGATTTTTGTTTTAGATTCCGTCTCTCACAGTTGAAGTGTACTTATGATAAAAATGACAGACCTCTACATGCTTTGTAAGTAGGAAAACCTGCAAAATCGGCAGTGTATCAAATACTTGTTCTCCCCACTGTATATTGTAGTGAATTCAGGGGGTAGACCCAAACAGGTTTTGAACCTGGGTCCATCAACTGTCAAGCCAACACCTTAAGTGTGTTAGGTTCTAAATGAACCTAGTAAAACTCAGGAACGTTTAGTAAAGCTCAAACCAAGTTTATTCACCCATTGGATCATACAGCTGCATAAGACAAAGAACATATTCACACAAGCACTGGTATTTAACCCTTTCTCCTATGCTGAGCCCCTCCTTCCACATCTGAACAGCCAATACACCTCTGTTGCTATCCAGAAGATTAGTGATATATGTTCTTCCTCACTTCATCTAACCTGACCTCTGCTCAAATTGCTCACTCCTCCCCAACTCACGGCTGTCATGTTGACTTGTACCAGACTGTGTCTCTTCTCCTCCCATAGGATCCCTGATGACTAACAATAACATATCCTGACAGAATGGAAACGTTATACATTCCCCTCTCTCCCTCAGTGACATGAATAAGTCTATTTCATGTTTAGAAGTCAGAACCCAACAAGCGCTACGCCAAGAGGTCCGAACCTCTCGATGATGTGGCTAGATGTTGGATTAAGGTCGCTACATTACCCCCTTCCTTGGGGAGAGCATGCCCCCACACTTCTTTATAGCAAGTCTCTCACGTGTACACACCTCTTTGATGGCCTCACAGGCACTATCTCACTTCTGTCACCAATGTAACGAATTAAGGGATAGCTCCAACCGGGACTCGAACCCGGGCCCAGCGACTATCAAGCCAACAGCTTATCCATTACACCAAGAGATCAGAAGGTGGTAATTGGTAGGTGTTGGGTTCAGCTTGCTACAGTATATACTTATATAGGGCAATGTGTGATCTGGGAGCGGCAGCACTACCACTAGTGCTCCTGACACAGCCTAACACAATCTTTACCTTCTGAACCTTAAAAACTGACCTAAAGTCAGATACATTTAGACAAACCACCATGTGAGCAGCAAGTGTAGGGTTATTGGAGTGAAGTGGGGGATGGGTAGGACCACCAGTATCAACTATATGTCTATGAATGCATTACTATTGATGCAGTACTAAAACGGATGGATGCTCTTCATCAACACCATCTCACCTGTGAAACTAGATATCAGCAATCAATCAACAAGACTAATGAAATGGAGCAAATGAAGACATTAGAACTGCTAAAGGTCAGATATTATATTCTTTCACCAATTTCCTACAGGTAGATTTTGTACGTGATCTGTCAATCCCAGTGGCGGCTCCTGAAAAAATTCTCAGGAGGGGCAATTTTTCTGATGATTTAGGTGACCTACACACATTTAAAAAAAGATATGTCCAGCAACAACATGAAGACAGGGGCAGCATATAAGTCAATACCAGAAGCATTTATTGACTGATCTGGGGAGATGGATTCCAGTTTCTGTGACAGATTATAAATAATCTCTGATGCCTTTGTTATATTAGCTTTTGGTTGAATGTACTGTCGTAGTAAATATATAATGTTATAGCTTGGTCTGACTAAAATCTTGTGCATGACCCATTTTGTGTTGGGCCTTTGTATTCAATACAATGAACAAGAGTCCTATCTTGTCAGCCTTGTCAGCAGGTGGCTAAGGATAACACCCACGCCATAGGTCTCTCAGTTCTTCCAACTCACGAGTTCTTGCCCTGAGGACACACACACACACACCCACACACACACACACACACACACACACACACATCATCACTGATAAACACACACACACACACATCATCACTGATAACAAACACACACACACACACACACACACACACACACACACACACACACACACACTGATAACAAACACACACACACACACACAAATCCTCTTCTCTTAGGCTGAACATCTGAAGACAGAGAACCCGACTCAGAGCCAATGCAACAGTGACACGAGCCTGGAGGTGACCTCGACCAACTCATCAGGACCAATCAGAAGATCAGAACTACTAGATTCAACCTACTTCATTTTATTGTATAAAATGTCAGCACACAATGTTTAGGGGCTCTTCTGATAAACTCCCTACGAGTTTGACGAACGGGTCCGTGCACGCGATTCCAGATATCTTTACCTCTGAATAAACTGCCTTATATTATACAATTATCCACCTTGTCCAAAAGTCTCTACTTGGTCTCCGTTCTCCAGTAAACTTGTTTTATCAACAATAGTAAGGTTCAATGACACAGAAAGCAGTTCAATGTCGGGGTACAGAGTCGCTCTCTTACCAGGATCGCGGTCCGCTCTGACCAGGGTGAAGGTGGCCGGCTCCACTTCTCTGTCCGGGACTCTGTCATCCAGCCAAGTCTCCCAGCTGTATTGGGATTCCGCTGCCAGCAGCGTTTTCATTATTTAGTCCGTTCGTAGCGGGTATGTACACGATCAACAAGATCAGTCCAAAACCGAAGATCAGTCCAAAGCAGAATGTTTGCAGAATGTTTGTAAACTAAGTCTACAAATTAAAAACATAAAATAACGCCACACTGCAGGTCGCAACATAGACGCTGCTAGCCGCCATTGTCTTAGTTACGTTCAACGTTACGTCACGTATGACGAAAGCGCGTAAGTGCATGCCCACAGACACCCATAGAGAATGTATTGAAAGCTTTGAAATGTGAAAAAAATAGATTTTACATGACAGGCTATGAGAGACTTCTGGGCGATTTTCAACCTGACTGAAATCGCCCAAAAAACGGGCGGGGCCATTTGAAGCACGACTTTAGCCTGATTTGACATTTAGTGGCTGGCAGATCAGACGTGAACACTGATAACTTCTGTTGCCGTGATATAATTGATTAGAAAAAAAATCCCTTCCTTTTCCCGTTTGGCAGTGCGTCGCCCATATCGCCCTATTGAACACACCGCCCATGGTCAATCCTGAGAGCAACGCTCTCTCTCCTCCTCTTCCCCCATCTCTCTTTGCTGGGGTGAAGTTTCCCCTAGATACAGATCTAGGATCAGCTTCCCCTCCCCCAAACCTAACAAGGATCATTAGTGGGAGGAATTTAAACCTGATCCAAAGCCAGTGTCTATTTGGGAAACTTGTCCCCTCCCCCGTCAACTCTACATGTGGATGTGGCTTCCTCCATCTCACCATGTTCACAAAGAAAACGGCAGTGTATTTCAGCTGTAAGTATTTTGAAGTGACTAGCTATATTATTTGAATTGAATCGACCTAGCTTCATTATTATTCAACAATAACTGGGCCAATGTAGCCGTAGCAGCAGTGGTGGTTCTAGAACATTCCCAGTGGGAGGGGCCAGGCTGGGGCCAGTTGTACTGTTAGAGGGGCCAGTTACATCACACATTATTGTTGTCATGTCGTTTTCTTCACTGCATTGCAGGCATCAATAGACAAATGACCATGTTTATAATCATTCAACTATTTATTATTTGCATTTACATTACATTTTTTACATTTGCATTACATATTCAGTATCAGTTACATCAACTGTATTCTACGTTTTTTGTGGTTTCTTGCAAAAATATCCGCAAATTCATTTGGATTCAAGGCCTTTGCCCTCCTTGACTCAATACTTAATACACCTAAATTGCTTAATCTCTCATCTGACATTGTGGACCTAAGATACGTTTTCACCAGCTTTAGAGCAGAAAAACTCTGTTCACAAGAAGCGGTACTAACAGGGATTGAAACAGCTATTTTGCAGAGTTTAAAGAGCTGAAAGAAAACTTATTTATAAGGCTGAATGAATAATGCTATCTCTACTACACTGGAGGGTCTCTGCATGCCACTCTGGATTTTCCTTTGTCAAATTCTTCTGAACTGATGTAGTTCATGCCCCAAGTCCTCAATATTTGATTCATACATTCTAGCAAATGGAAACAGGGACTTCTCTTTGAGAAATGCATCACTTTTGGGGTTTAGAGTTTGGACGCCATTCATTATGTCACAGTTTCTGCTAGAGAATCATCTGTTGAGCTCATTGAGCATCTGATCTAAGACAGGGTAGAAAAAGGTTGTACGACAACTGTCTTTAATCTATTTCTGGATCTGACCTCTGACCTACTGTACTGAGTAGACAGTCTCCATTAAATTGAGAGCTTAGCTTTTTTGGTGGTTTTGCAGGGGGCTGTATTGCAGTATCACATTGCTCAGCTGTGTTCAACACTTCATTCCATAGGTCATCAGAAAATGACTCATCCCTGCAGTCATTCAGAGTTTGAACTAAGGCTTCAACTAAATCAACAGCCTTTGACAGGTCAAGTGATGAAGACTGTAGCATCTCTGATAGAAATGTTGCTTCTCCAAAAACGTTATGCAGTGGAACAAGGCACACAATGAATTGTAAATCTATCTGTGCAAGCAGACCTCGTGCCTCAACAGATCTGTCACCGTTGTGTTCTTGGACTATGTCTTGCAGGACTCGCTTAACGGCAGGCAGCCTATCCATAATAGTATGTAGAGCCATATATCGACATGTCCAGCGAGTGTCACTTAGTCTCTGAAGCTCTCTAGGTGCACCTGGGTACATCTCTCTTTGTACGCTAAGCCATTTTTGATGCACATGTATGACCCAGATGTGAAGACATACAGTCTTTCTAGTAAGGAGAAGAACTGTCCTACCTCAGGGACAGCTTTGACTGTATCCACTAAAACTAAGTTTAGACAGTGTGAACTCAAATCAAATCAAATTTTATTGGCCACATGCACCGAATACAACAGGTGCAGACATTACAGTGAAATGCTTACTTACAGCCCTTAACCAACATTGCATTTATTTTTAATAAAAAAGTAAAATAAAACAACAACAAAAAAGTGTTGAGAAAAAAAGAGCAGAAGTAAAATAAAATAACAGTAGGGAGGCTATATATACAGGGGGGTACCGGTGCAGAGTCAATGTGCAGGGGCACTGGCTAGTTGAGGTAGTTGAGGTAATATGTACATGTGGGTAGAGTTAAAGTGACTATGCATAAAAAATAAACAGAGTAGCAGCAGCGTAAAAAGATGGGGTGGGGGGGCAGTGTAAATAGTCTGGGTAGCCATGATTAGCTGTTTAGGAGTCTTACGGCTTGGGGGTAGAAGCTGTTTAGAAGCCTCTTGGACCTAGACTTGGCGCTCCGGTACCGCTTGCTGTGCGGTAGCAGAGAGAACAGTCTATGACTAGGGTGGCTGGAGTCTTTGACAATTTTGAGGGCCTTCCTCTGACACCGCCTGGTATAGAGGTCCTGGATGGCAGGGAGCTTGGCCCCAGTGATGTACTGGGCCGTACGCACTACCCTCTGTAATGCCTTGCGGTCGGAGGCCGAGCAGTTGCCATACCAGGCGGTGATGCAACCAGTCAGGATGCTCTCGAATAGGCTTTGTCGTGCCCTCTTCACGACTGTCTTGGTGTGTTTGGACCATGATAGTTCGTTGGTGATGTGGACACCAAGGAACTTGAAGCTCTCAACCTGCTCCACTACAGCCCCGTCTTTTTTTTCCTTTAGTCCACAATCATCTCATTTACATGTACATTTACGTCATTTAGCAGACGCTCTTATCCAGAGCGACTTACAAATCTCCTTTTTCTTGGTCACGTTGAGGGAGAGGTTGTTATCCTGGCACCACACGGCCAGGTGTCTGACCTCCTACCTATAGGCCAGGGTTCTTCAACTCTGGTCCTGGAGGGCCGAAACACCTCTGTTTTTCATCCTCTCCTTCTAATCAGGGGCTAATTCAGACCTGGGACACCAGGTGAGTGCAATTAAATACCAGGTAGAAATAAAAAACAGAAGTGTTTCGGCCCTCCAGGACTGGAATTGAAGAACCCTGCTATAGGCTGTCTCATTGTTGTCGGTGATCAGGCCTACCACTGTTGTGTCGTCGGCAAACTTAATGATGGTGTTGGAGTCGTGCCTGGCCATGCAGTCATGGGTGAACAGGGAGTACAGGAGGGGACTGAGCACGCACCCCTGAGGGGCCCCCGTGTTGAGGATCTACGTGGCAGATGTGTTGTTACCTACCCTTACCACCTGGGGGCGGCCGTCAGGAAGTCCAGGATCCAGTTGCAGAGGGAGGTCTTTAGTCCCAGGGTCCTTAGCTTAGTGATGAGCTTTGAGGGCACTATGGTGTTGAACGCTGAGCTGTAGTCAATGAATAGCATTCTCACGTAGGTGTCCCTCTTGTCCAGGTGTGAAAGGGCAGTGTGGAGTGCAATAGAGATTGCATCATCTGTGGATCTGTTGGGGCGGTATGCAAATTGGAGTGGGTCTAGGGTTTCTGGGATAACGGTGTTGATGTGAGCCATGACCAGCCTTTCAAAGCACTTCATGGCTACAGACGTCAGTGCTACGGGTCGGTAGTCATTTAGGCAGGTTACCTTAGTGTTCTTGGGCACAGGGACTATGGTAGTCTGCTAGCTTAGTGGCAGGTAGCTTAGTGGCTAAGAGCGTTGTGCCAGTAATCGAAAGGTCGCTGGTTCTAATCCTCGAGCCGACTAGGTGAAAAAAATCTGCCGATGTGCCCTTGAGCAAGGCACTTAACCCTAATTGCTCATGTAAGTCGCTCTGGATAAGAGCGTCTGCTAAATGATGTAAATGTAATGTAAATGAAACCTGTTGGTATTACAGACTCAGTCAGGGACATGTTAAAAATGTCAGTGAAGACACTTGCCAGTTGGTCAGCACATGCTCGGAGTACACGTCCTGGTAAACATGAGAAAACATTTGCTTTGTTCCAAACTTAATGACTAATAAAATGTCAGATCAGGGAGTTCCACTGTCTCATCTACCACAACTGCTGCTCTCTCTGTGTCAGAGAGAGAGACAGACAGAGAGACAGAGAGAGACAGACAGAGAGACAGAGAGACAGAGAGAGACAGAGAGAGAGAGAGACAGACAGAGAGAGAGAGAGAGACAGACAGAGAGAGAGAGACAGAGAGACAGAGAGAGACAGACAGAGAGACAGAGAGATACAGAGAGAGACAGACAGAGAGACAGAGAGAGGCAGACAGAGAGAGACAGAGACAGAGAGAGAGACAGACAGAGAGAGAGACAGAGAGACAGAGAGAGACAGAGAGAGAGACAGAGAGAGAGACAGACCCTGCAGCCTTTGGGGTCAAACTTCACACATCACTTCAGAGAGCGTGCATAAACACATTCCTCAATCTCTCATTGGTTTGATAATTCATTTGGTTAATTCATATTATAAATGCAGATCGGTCATGCTGTCACTTCACATTCTCACATGTTGCGTTAGAAAACAGAAACACACACACTCCAAATCACCAAGCACATCCTCCTGGGGAAACGACTCAACACATTCACACAGTAATTCTATCCTCTCAAAAATGCTACTCTCAGAAAAGGGGAAAAGTATGTCAATGAGTCGATGAACCAACCAACCAATCAGTAACCAGTGTGATTGTGGCAGGACCAGCGGAGGTGAAAAGTTCAGAACACTGATATTAAACTGTAATAAATCACCCTCTCTCTCTAAGGCTGTTCCCTCCCCTTCTCTCTATATGGCTGTTCCCTCCCCTTCTCTCTCTATGGCTGTTCCCTCCCCTTCTCTCTCTATGGCTGTTCCCTCCCCTTCTCTCTCTCTATGGCTGTTCCCTCCCCCTCTCTCTCTATGGCTGTTCCCTCCCCTTCTCTCTCTATGGCTGTTCCCTCCCCTTCTCTCTCTCTATGGCTGTTCCCTCCCCTTCTCTCTCTATGGCTGTTCCCTCCCCTTCTCTCTCTCTATGGCTGTTCCCTCCCCTTCTCTCTCTCTATGGCTGTTCCCTCCCCTTCTATCTCTATGGCTGTTCCCTCCCCTTCTCTCTCTCTATGGCTGTTCCCTCCCCTTCTCTCTCTATGGCTGTTCCCTCCCCTTCTCTCTCTCTATGGCTGTTCCCTCCCCTTCTCTCTCTATGGCTGTTCCCTCCCCTTCTCTCTCTCTATGGCTGTTCCCTCCCCTTCTCTCTCTCTATGGCTGTTCCCTCCCCTTCTCTCTCTCTATGGCTGTTCCCTCCCCTTCTCTCTCTATGGCTGTTCCCTCCCCTTCTCTCTCTCTATGGCTGTTCCCTCCCCTTCTCTCTCTATGGCTGTTCCCTCCCCTTCTCTCTCTCTATGGCTGTTCCCTCCCCTTCTCTCTCTATGGCTGTTCCCTCCCCTTCTCTCTCTCTATGGCTGTTCCCTCCCCTTCTCTCTCTCTATGGCCGTTCCCTCCCCTTCTCTCTCTATGGCTGTTCCCTCCCCTTCTCTCTCTCTATGGCTGTTCCCTCCCCTTCTCTCTCTATGGCTGTTCCCTCCCCTTCTCTCTCTATGGCTGTTCCCTCCCCTTCTCTCTCTATGGCTGTTTATTTTAAGAGAGGTAAAGTGGAGATCGGCCTCAACAACGGCATTACCTTCCTCTACACTTTGTCTGACCCACACACACACACACACACACACACAGGCCTTCTATTGATCCCTGTGAGTGGTAATCACCACTTCTGTCAGTCTGTCTGGCTCATATACCTGGGACCTCCACACCACATGGTTTCTTTAACTCCAGTCCTCAACATCCCCCAACAGTTGTTGTTGTAGCTTCAGACAAGCACACCTGATTCAACTAGTCATCTAGTCATCAACCACTTCACTAGGACAGCACATCTACTGATTCAACTAGTCATCTAGTCATCAACCACTTCACTAGGACAGCACATCTACTGATTCAACTAGCCATCTAGTCATCAACCACTTCACTAGGACAGCACATCTACTGATTCAACTAGTCATCTAGTCATCAACCACTTCACTAGGACAGCACATCTACTGATTCAACTAGTCATCTAGTCATCAACCACTTCACTAGGACAGCACATCTACTGATTCAACTAGTCATCTAGTCATCAACCACTTCACTAGGACAGCACATCTACTGATTCAACTAGCCATCTAGTCATCAACCACTTCACTAGGACAGCACATCTACTGATTCAACTAGCCATCTAGTCATCAACCACTTCACTAGGACAGCACATCTACTGATTCAACTAGTCATCTAGTCATCAACCACTTCACTAGGACAGCACATCTACTGATTCAACTAGTCATCTAGTCATCAACCACTTCACTAGGACAGCACATCTACTGATTCAACTAGCCATCTAGTCATCAACCACTTCACTAGGACAGCACATCTACTGATTCAACTAGCCATCTAGTCATCAACCACTTCACTAGGACAGCACATCTACTGATTCAACTAGTCATCTAGTCATCAACCACTTCACTAGTTGAATCAGGTTGAAGAGGTTTATCTGTCTAAAACCTTCATTGGTATTCTTCATTGTTTGTGATAATATTGAATCAACCGAGTGGCGCAGTGGTCTAAGGCACTGCATCGCAGTGCTAGCTGTGCCACTAGAGATCCTGGTTCGAATCCAGGCTCTGTCGTAGCCGGCTGCGACCGGGAGACACATGGGGCGGTGCACAATTGGCCCAGGGTAGGGGAGGGAATGGCCGGCAGGGATGTAGCTGAGTTGGTAGAGCATGGTGTTTGCAACGCCAGGGTTGTGGGTTCGATTCCCATGGAGGGCCAGTATATATTTTTTAAAATAATAATGTATGCACTCACTTACTCTAAGTTGCTCTGGATAATAGTGTCTGCTAAATGATTAAAATGTAAAGTGAAGGATTAATCTACCTATAACTGAAGGCAGCCAGTGTATAAAAACTGCATCAGACAGATACAACCTGAAAAAAATGAGAGTTTGACTGTGTTTTACTATAGACCATTACGCCAGCCGATGTCCAATCCCAAGAGTCAAGAGCAGGGGGACTCTTAATTTGAAGGGACATTTTACACTATGGTTCTACTGATGCTGCCAAGAGAACAGAGATGAACCAGTCGAGTAGCTGGTGCAAAGCTACGCTAACAAGCATGTTGGGAGAATGAAACCACGTGGGATAAACGTTCAGGACAGGTAGTGAGTGAAAATGTAAAGTGACCCGTTCAGCCACTGTCTGGATTATTCCATGTAACTTCTTATACGTTTTTTTTTCTTTGCAATGTTTTTATTTACAATCTTTTTTTTTGGAACAGATTCCAGTTGGAACGTTCCTCACAAAATATACCCCCCCCCCAACAACAACAACAACCCCCCTCAAACAAACACAGAGACAGTCAGCCAATGAAATTACAGGATCAATCATACAAATTAGAAAGGCAGAAGCATGCATGATATGAAATGAAGGCTCATTGTCACACCTGTGACATATGCTTTAAGATACAAACGTCAAATACATGTCGACAATCCTTCCTCCAAAAGGACCCTTCTATGGGATCACATGTCATGAAAATCCCCCAAAAAGCCATGTTCTTCATTATTTTCCTAGCTTCGTGAGGAATCACCCAAAGAGCAAATTTCACAATGGAAACCTTAGTCCTACCTGAACCTCTCGTTGAGTCTTTGAAAGGAAGTTCAAATCCAAGGACACAGAAAGAATCCAATGGAACACGGTGATGTCATAGAGAATGATAGAGGCCCTCTAGTGGCCAAAACCCGTATTATCATGGGCAGGGCCTTTGAGGGCTTCCACCATTTTAATTAATGTAGACAACTGGGTGGGACTTCCATCTTTATTGGCTGGCCACGCCTCCAACCACACCCGTACCTGCAGCCTTACAGGCGTACTGCCTAATAGCCAACTATCATCACAATACATCGTGTTAATACAGGCTCGGCCGACTATCATCACAATACATCGTGTTAACACAGGCTTGGCCGACTATCATCACAATACATCGTGTTAACGCAGGCTTGGCCAACTATCATCACAATACATTGTGTTAACACAGGCTTGGCCAACTATCATCACAATACATTGTGTTAACGCGGGCTTGGCCAACTATCATCACAATACATTGTGTTAACACAGGCTTGGCCAACTATCATCACAATACATTGTGTTAACACAGGCTTGGCCGACTATCCTCACAATACATCGTGTTAACACAGGCTTGGCCAACTATCATCAAAATACATTGTGTTAACACAGGCTTGGCCGACTATCATCACAATACATCGTGTTAACACAGGCTTGGCCGACTATCATCACAATACATCGTGTTAACACAGGCTTGTCCAACTATCATCACAATACATTGTGTTAACACTGGCTTGGCCAACTATCATCACAATACATTGTGTTAACACAGGCTTGGCCAACTATCATCACAATACATTGTGTTAACACAGGCTTGGCCAACTATCATCACAATACATTGTGTTAACACTGGCTTGGCCAACTATCATCACAATACATTGTGTTAACACAGGCTTGGCCGACTATCATCATCACAATACATTGTGTTAACACAGGCTTGGCCAAGTACATATATCAACACATTAATTTTCTAGTTTTATCATTTAATCATTTTCAGGGGCAATTTCATTTTGGCTTTATGCTTTCAAGTTACCACGTTCCATTCACCATTACACTCGGTTCATTCTGCTCCAGTCACTGCCTATGGACACCACCCGGCTCCTCACTGCAAGCCTGCAGACATCAAGCATCTGTGCCACGTGTTGACATGTGTTTATGTGTTTAAATGTTTATATGTTTATATTTATACTGGACAGAGAAGGAACCCTGGGGGCTTTTATAGAATGCTTATGTCTTACACACACACACACACACACACACACACACACACACACACACACACACACACACACACACACACACACACACACAGACACACACACACAACGCTGGAACCTTTGCCATGAGCTGTTAAAGCCATCGTCAGCCATCCTCCTCCTCCTCCTCCTCCTCCTCCTCTTCCTCCTCTTCCTAATGTTCTTCCTCCTCCTCCTCCTCCTCCTCCTCCTCTTCTTCATCTTCTTCCTAATATTCTTCCTCCTCCTCCTCCTCCTCCCCCTCCTCCTCCCCCTCTTCTTCTTCCTCCTCCTCCTCCTCCTCCCCCTCTCTCTCCTCCTCCTCCTCCTCCTCCTCCCCCTCCGCCTCCCCCTTTTCTTCTTCCTCCTCCCCCTCTTCCTCCTCCTCCTCCTCCTCCTCCTCCTCCTCCTCCTCCTCCTCCTCCCCCTCTTCCTCCTCTTCCTAATATTCTTCCTCCTCCTCCTCCTCCTCCTCCCCCTCCTCTTCCTCTCTTCCCTGCTAGGGCAGTATGATGTTATGAAACGTTTAGATCTAAATATATACGATGTAGACCATCTGACCTCTTTAGTTGAGCAGCCAGGTCACACCAGATCCACTGCAGTATTAAACGTTTGTCCAGGTCCCCAGGATGCCGGGAGATGCTTTCAATACTGTCCACTAGGGGCAAACATGAACACCTATTACTATCTAGTGGGGAGATGCCTTCAATACTGTCCACTAGGGGAAACGTGAACACCAATTACTATCTCAATACTGTCCACTAGGGGCAAACGGGAACACCTATTACTATCTCAATACTGTCCACTAGGGGCAAACATGAACACCTATTACTATCTAGTGGGGAGATGCCTTCAATACTGTCCACTAGGGGCAAATGTGAACACCTATTTTCTATCTAGTAGGTTCGCAGCTTGCTACGGTGTTAAGCCGCGAGCTATGGCTTCAAGGATCGCGAGTTCAATCTCAGTGCTAGTTTAAACCCATCCCAAAACCTTAACCCTTACCTTAACCAGTCAGAATTAATGCCTAAAGCATTTTTATCTGAGACATTCCCTTTGCCTTCCTGAGCCTTCCTACCCAGGTGTCTCAATGACCTCTCACAGTCTCACTGCAGAATTAGACATTTTTTGCACTTTTCTCTAAACTTCAAATTTCGAAGTTGCTCCAAACGTCAAATTTAAAAGTTAAGGGTCAAGGTTAAGGGTTAAGGTTTGGGGTAGGGTAAAAAAAAATATTTAAAAAAATAATGAGTGTCTGCAACTGGGATTGAACACGCAACCTTTTGATCCAGAGTCATGGGATTACATAACCTTAGCAAAACCCAAGTCTACTTGGCGGTAATAATGCTCACTGTTGCCCCTAGTGGTCGGTTTTGAAGGCATTTCCTGACTTCCTCATGACATGGACAGACGTCCAGTTTAGAAATCAATCTTGAGCAATCTGGCTGGTCTAAAACAGAAATTAGACCCAGGTCAGTCTAGTTTCCCTTAAATCCCAAACTTAACGCGGCAATCAGCAATTGAAACAATAACAAAGCTACTCCCCACCCGTTTCGGTAAAAAGCTGAGGGATGGAGCTGGATAAATGTATCCTCTCTCAATGTATAGACAGAGCTATGGATGCAAGGACTGACCATCCACGATATCTACATTATAACTCTAACCTATACAGACCAAGGACTGACCATCCATGATATCAACATTATAACTCTAACCTATACAGACCAAGGACTGACCATCCACGATATCAACATTATAACTCTAACCTATACAGACCAAGGACTGACCATCCACGATATCAACATTATAACTCTAACCTATACAGACCAATGACTGACCATCCACGATATCAACATTATAACTCTAACCTATACAGACCAAGGACTGACCATCCACGATATCAACATTATAACTCTAACCTATACAGACCAAGGACTGACCATCCCCGATATCAACATTATAGTTTTAACCACGTTTTGATGCTCTACAGTGTTGATGTTTATGTTGTTTACAAACATTTGCATAAAATAAGTAATTATTTTGGGTTCTGACGGGGTACCACAGTCACGGTACTGATGTGGATGCGGTGGTGAAGTCAGGCGCAGGACACAGAGGATAAGTCAAAACCACTTTACTGAAATACTTGGAACAAATACAAAATAAATGGCCTCGAAAACACCGGAGGCGAACTAATACGCGAAATGCGTAAAAACACCCACAAACAAAAGTACCGAACCTCGACACCAAACGACAGGCGGACAATAACACACAACTACCAAACATAACACAGGGAAACTTATAGGTGACATAATCATGACAGAATACGAAACAGGTGCACTCAACTAGACATGGCAAAACAAACATCGAAAACATCAAACGGTGGCAGCTAGTACTCCGGCGACGACGAACGCCGAAGCCTGCCCGAACAAGGAGGAGGAGCAGCCTCGGCGGTATTCGTGACAACCACAGTGGAACTAAGCTCATGTAGCATTCATAAGTTACATTTTTCAAGAAGCAATGGGTAGATATTAATTTAATGGATAAAAAAATGGATTTAGCAACTGCTGATTGCCCCTTTAAGATGTAGGTATGGAGGTCAAATTGGCCTTAGATTAGTGTCTAGGAGTAACTTCATTACCACTGGTACAGAACAACACCACCCCCATGGTGCAGCACAACACCACCCCCATGGTGCAGCACAACACCACCTCCATGGTGCAACACAACACCACCCCCATGGTGCGGCACAACACCACCCCCATGGTGCAGCACAACACCCCCCCCATGGTGCAGCACAACACCACCCCCATGGTGCGGTACAACACCACCCCCATGGTGCAGCACAACACCACCCCCATGGCGCGGCACAACACCAACCCCATGGTGCAGCACAACACCAACCCCATGGTGCAGCACAACACCACCCCCATGGTGAGGCACAACACCACCCCCATGGTGCAGCACAACACCACCCCCATGGTGCGGCACAACACCACCCCCATGGCGCGGCACAACACCACCCCCATGGTGCGGCACAACACCAACCCCATGGTGCAGCACAACACCACCCCCATGGTGCGGCACAACACCACCCCCATGGTGCGGCACAACACCACCCCCATGGTGCGGCACAACACCACCCCCATGGTGAGGCACAACACCACCCCCATGGTGCAGCACAACACCACCCCCATGGTGCAGCACAACACCACCCCCATGGTGCAGCACAACACCACCCCCATGGTGAGGCACAACACCACCCCCGATTCAAAGTGGAGAAAGCTCTCATGGACAGCTTCACTGAAATAGTACCTGAGTACTGGAGATATCTGATCCTTTTGTTTTTACATCTTTTGTTTTCCGTCTGCCATTATGCTGAAGACCTCACTGTCTTCCACTTCTTCTATCATCTCTGTTGGAACCATGTCTGCCAAACAACTCAGAACCTCATTCTGAATCCCTTTGCTTGTGTATTTTGCATTATGAATGGAAGTCAACCTTTTTTCCACAGTTGTGTCATGCTTAGCTATTGTTTCTAGGATTGCCATGAAGTTCCCTTTATTATCAGACTCTGCAGACTCATTGTGTCCTCTTTGTGCAATGTTTTGTGTGGCTGCAAGTAGTAGTACTTATCCTATTGTTTTAATATAGTCCCCATTTTCTTGAACCTGTTTGTTGTGTTCCTTGATTAGGGCATTTACCAGTGTTGCATTACTTTTTACAGCTTTCTGATAGACTCTCCACGTAATCATTGCTTGTTTGTGCCGCTCAGCCCTTGCATGAATTGCAAATCCCCCCTCTTTGTAAGTTGCCTTCTTCCAGTTTTTAAAACCCAATTTTGAATCCAATCCAGTCTCTGAGACAGGCGTAACAAACCACAGAGTCTGATTTGTTTGAATATTGAAGCCAGGGGTGGATGTGGTACCAGGCTGCCTTGAAGCTCCTCCTCCTGTCCCCCATCAGAGTTCTTGGGTCCATGTTCATCACTGGCTGCACCGGTGGCTCCTCCCGGGATTGGCTGACATCACTCTCAGTCTCTCCAATGGTCTTCCTGCTGTCTCTCTCTGCTCTCTCTTGCTCTCTCCACACCTGAACCCTCTGGCTCTGTCTGACTTTCTGCCTTGTCTTTTCTTTGGAAGAAACATGAAGTCCTTTTTTCTCTTCATGTTGGTGACAACTATAGAGCAAAGCAATGGGGACCAAGCTTATTCATTCATTTACTGGAAATAACTGACTCGCTAGGTAGCTAGCTTTCATGTCTAACCTTTTAACGTTACAATGCGTTTACTGAGTGTGGTTTAATAAAAGCACTCAGCAAAATGCGTTTTTGATCAAATATTATACCCTTTTTCATATTACCATACATTTCCAATGCCTGACTGTTAGAATTAGCTACAAAACTAAACCAAAAACAATGCAAACGAATACATAGCCCAGGATTCATGCCAATTCCTTCATTAATTCACAAAGAAAGTAACAAACGGACAGGTTAACATTAGCTGATCTAACGTTACACTTCTGTAATGCATTTAATAGTTAAAGATGTTACAAATACAACATATTCAACATGTTGCTCACCTCTCTTTATTTCCTTCTTCTTGCTTGAACGATATTATTCACTTCTGAATAGAAAAAAACGTGCAGTTCCATGTGGTACGATACTGTTGGGTTCCGCCTAAAGGAGTCCCACTAGAAAATGTGTTGGGTTACTTTAGTGTTCCGCTTCGCCACTGTCTAATAACGGATGTAAAAAATAAAAAAAAATTTAAAAAAAGAACATGATCGCAAAAATGTATTCTGTGATAATTATTTCAGACTCCGCATTTAGAGGGGCCACAAGGGGGTCCAAGCTTGTTGTCACAGGGGCACTGCCCCCCCCAGAACTGCTAGTGTCTCACAGCCCTTCTTCGGCCTCGGCGGATGCTAGCTCAGAAGAAGCACCAGCATGGTTCAGAGTGGTGATGGACAAGGGTATAACTAAAATCCAAGAGACACTTTCTGAGCACCTCAGCAAAATTGATGTGCTGGTCGATAAACTCCACGAAGACCAGACAGTCACAAAGGGAACGAGTGACAAAGTTACAAAAAGACCATGCTGACCAACAGGTTGCCATCCTGGATGTCCGCCTGGAAGTGGATCAAAAGCACAAGGAGTTGGAAGACGCCATCTCTAAACTCGAGGAGAAATTAGATTCTCACGAAAATTTCCAAAAGTGCTCGAATTTGAGATTTCAAGGTTTCCCGGAGGCCGTGGAGGGAAGAGACGCCATCTCCTTTCTACAGGAATGGAGTCCCAAAATTCTGGATCTACCCCCTTCCGCGCACCCACTGGAAATGGAGAGGGTCCATCGCACCCTACAGAGGTGGCTGCCTGGCCAGGTTGCACCCAGGGCATTTGTCGTTACATTTCTACGGTACCAGGACACTGTCCGCATCCTCTCTACTGCCCGAGCAAAGGGAGAGCTCAAGTACGGAGATGCCAGAATCAGGATCTTTCCGGATCTTTCTCCCATACTACACAAGAGGAGGATGGCTTTCTCCCCACTGAAGAGGCTTCTGCGGCAGTCTGGCTCGGCATACGGCCTGCTGCTACCCGACGACTTTGTGGACGTAAACCAAGAATGGTGAGCGCACATTTGACTCTGTGAAGACGGCTGAAACATACATGAGGAAAGAACTCCCTGACTTGTTCCCGTCTACTACATCAGGAGGAACTGTCTTTTGAACTTGGATACAGTGGATAGTGAACTGTTAGAACATGAGGATACAACCAAATGACTCATAGGATCGGCTGGCTGGCTGGCTAGATGGCTAGCGCCATAATGACAGGCCAGGTAAAGTTGGATCATAGCTAATATTGACTGCGCTATTTAGCCAGCTCGCTAAGTTTACCAGGGTGTTACTATAGCTACAGCTACACTATGCCAGGTAGTTACATTTTCTTTCTGGATACTTTTATTTTACCCATAGAGGTCCAGTGGGGTTTGGTTAAATAGTGATATGGCTTTTGACTGGGTTTCAAGCCTAACTATGTAGTTTATATTACTTCAGGGAATTTTTAGCTACTATTACGTTTGCTGGCTTGTTTATTGTTAGAGATGTATGCTAGCGTTAGTGATACCGAGGCAGGGAGAAGCTACTCACTGGCTGGACA